>NW_013667123.1:191451-204184 GCF_000517525.1 Limulus polyphemus
GTAAACCCTTGTAATTAATTAAAGCAATGTAAACCAAGTCCAAATTTTGTTACTAAAACAACTGTAATCGCTGTAAAACTATAAAACAACTGTAAACTCTTGTAATTAATTAAAGCAATGTAAACCAAGTCCAAATTTTGTAATTAAAACAACTGTAATCGTCTATTCTGAATAGAATTGAAGTCTCTCGATATCTTATGTTCCCATCAACATGCTGACATATATCATCAAGGATGCACTTCTCAAACCTGATGAGGATTAAGTTCGCCAGTCTTTCATGAGACATCGACTGACGGAGGTCTGTAAGCACATTTGTCAGAGTAGAAAAAACTCTTTCACATGTTGCAGCTGAGGATCCAGTTGTTAATGCTGCCTCATACAGTTCTGTAATGGCTGGAAAGCCCTTCTTTTTCAAATGGAAAAGCTGTTGCTAAACAGACACCAGGTTATGTTTGTCGTTTTTCCTCCAGTGGTCACTAATGTATTTTTTGGCAACATCATTTTGAGCCAAAACAAAGCTGTCCATTTCAAGGTCGATCAAGTCTGCGAGAAATCCCATTCGGTCTTTGTCAAAGAAATGTTCTGATTCGTGATCTAGTGACTCCATAGCACGAATAAGATGTGGATTTTTCTTCGAGAAACATTCATCAAGCTCGACCAGGATACTGTCAGTTAGACATAATCACGATCGTTTGAAGTTATCATTTTCTGACAAATTGGTGCTATCTCTGTGCAGATGGTCAACAATGTAGTCTTTGAAACCAGAGTTTTCACGATGTCTTCTCTTTTCTGCAGGCTGATGGTCTTGTACTGTTACACTGTTATCATCACCTGCAGTATTTTGCAGAATCAGCCAAACTTCATCCAGCAGAGTGGTAAATGTTTCATTAGTTCTCAACAACGCAATGGATGCTCGTGAAGATGATATCAGCATCAAGGCCTGCATCAGATTGATACTGACAGATTGTAGATGAATGTTGAGAGGTGCTAGTATACTCAATGCTTTGTGGACAGCTACAGCATGGAACAGAAAGGGTTTCTTTTTTATCAGCTTCAACAATCCTATTGCCTCCACCGATTCAGGTAAGAATGCGTTATTCTCATTTGTGGCAGTGTCCGACAGAATCGTTAAGATAGCTTTATATGATCCAGTGATGACTTTCACAGTAGCTAGGTGGCCAGTCCACCACTGTTCCAACAGTCGTTTCAGTGCTTGCCCAGTGTAGTGAACAGACACAGTTGGCTTATGTATGAAATTGTACAGGATGTTGCAAGTTCCAAAAAGGCGTCCATGTCAACATCTGCAGCCGAAATCGCATGCACAACTACAAGGTGTAGCTGGTGGTTTAGGCAGTGCACGTAGGGGACAGATCGGCCCAGTCTTTCCTGAAGAAGATTTTGAACACCCCCAGATTGTCCCAACATTACACTAGCTAAATCATAGCATTGGCTAAGAACATTTTCCAAACTGAAGCTATGCTCTTGAAGTATTGCTATAATGGAGTCAGTCAAGGAATGTGCATCAAAACTGGAAACTTGAATAACTGTTCAACAATATTTCGGTCTTGTAAGTACCTCACACATAAGCACAGATTTTCATGGTTGCACTTATCACGAGTTTCATCCACCTTTATTGTGTGCTTCTTATCACAAACTTCATTCCGGATTCTTTCCTGGATAGTTTTTGCGAGTAGACCGAGAATTTGATTATGGATTTCAGGTGATGTATACTTTGCATTGCGTGGAATTGAGCTATGAATTTCTTCCAGTTTCTTATCTCTGCTGATGGCAAAGTTGAACATGGTCTGAAAAAATCCGTCCTCCATACCAAGTTCACTGATATAGCTGCTCCTTAAGGCGCTTTTCTTCCCAGCTAGAATCTGTATAATCTCGATAGTTGCCCACAGATAGTAGCGATGAAACTCTAGCTGAGCATCACTGAGAAGGGTGCTGACTTCCATCTTTTTTGTGAGGCGTATCTGATGTTCCATCCAAAGTGTCATACATTGCAGATGGTCACTTAAGGTCTCATTTCTCCTGATTCCTTTGCCAAATGACAATGCTATCTTCCAATTTGTGTAACCTACATCAGTGAAACTTTTTTTCCGCACTGCTTGTGCCAAACTTCCTACAACAGCAGCAAAAGGCAGAATTTTTTATCACTGAATACTCAAGCCAAGGTCTGTTATTATACCACTGTGAACAAAATCGTCGCTTATTGGTTTCAGGGTATTGGCCAAGTGTGGGCTGTTTAGGAATATCAATTCTCAAGTCAAAAGAATAAGCACAACCTGTTTGTAAGGTGGACATTGACTTTGCTAGCGGTGTTAAAGTAGCTGAACTTGGTGGGTTTGATGTGAGCGTCTCTGTTGAACTTGGTGGGTTTGATGCTGTTCCTGCTACAAACCCAAAGCTCAACTTACTCTGCTTGTATTTCTTATTTTCCATTCCTCTTTCCTAAAACACACACAAAAAATAAAAGAATGCAGTGATGAAAAATCAGACAATTATTTGAATATAAATTACATTCATTTTGTGAATTAATAAAGGAAAACAATTTTACCACCTTTGTAAAATTAGGACCCTATTTAGTATATTACTGTTAAACTGTTAAAATATTTATTACAAATTAAGTTATTTAAGTATCAGTTAGGTATGAATAACACATTAAGTAATCTATATATATAAAAGGAAGGACTTTGTGTGTTTGTGGCGTTGTAACACGATATCTCAGAACATAGGCCAGCTAGAGCAAAGTGATGAATACATTAAATGCGTGTTTTGACAAGGCCAAGAAAGTAACGTGCCGATTTTTTCGATCCGATGTCTGTCTGTCGTCTTCTAACAGATCTGCCTATTCAACCAATCACGGCGCAGTCACGTTATGACGTCATCACTTGCCGGGTGCGATCGGTTGAAGGTTTTAGGCTATTAAGCGTTTTAAAATGTTTTTGAGGCCTATAGAAGAAGATAAAGCGCAAAAAAAGTCAGTTGCAGTCAGGATAGTGTCGAAGCGTGAAGACCGGAAAAAATTAATTCAGTGTGCTGACGGATCACGCGTGCTTGCTCATTTGAACATAAGTAGGCCTAGAAACTTCTAAATGCAAATATATATATATATATATATTGTTTGTTTTGAATTTCGCGCAAAGCTACACGAGGACTATCTGCGCTAGCCGTCCCTAATTTAGCAGTGTAAGACTAGAGGGAAGGCAGCTAGTCATCACCACACACCGCTAACTCTTGGGCTACTCTTTTACCAACGAATAGTGGGATTGACCGTCACATTATAACGCCCCCAAGGTTGAAAGAGCGAGCATGTTTGATGTGACGGGGATTTGAACCCGCGATCCTCAGATTGCGAGTCGAGCGCCCTAACCACCTGGCCATGCCGGGCCACATATATAGTATTGTTTTTAAATAATATTTTGATATATGCTAAGACCCCTCTGAGACCGTCTCGCGTACCGGCGCTTGGGAACCATTGAGTTAGAAGCTGAAAGAACAGAACGATTTATCTTTCTACCTTCTTCTGAATTTCACTTTCAAACAACGATATTGATAAATAAAGAAAAAAATAAGAAGGTATTTATTCTACATATTGATATTTGATGTTAAGTATCTGCTAAAAAAAAGTTTCTTCCCTTGACTTACTCTTGAACTCACTGTCACTAAAATTACATTTTGCAAATAAAGTACACATTACCAAAGAAACTTCTTGCTGACTACAGTGTTTCTGTTAAATATACGTATTTCAAAAGCGGATATTTCTCAATGTTGATTTGCGTTTGCTAAGTCATCCTGTGATTATTCATTTTTTACAGAACTTTTTTAAGACCTAATAAAGCAAAAACTTCTAGACTGTAGCACTTACAGCATTGCATATGTGTTTCATTAGCGTTGAAATATTTTTTAGCATTGATGCTTTTGAATACTTTCATACATATTCATTTCAAAACTGTACAACCAATCTCTAAACCAAACTATTTTCTTCAAATCTAATTGATATATTAGCCTCGTTGTTAGATACATGAATATAAATATCCCTTTATATTTTCTTTTTTAAATACGCGATGTGAATTAGAAAGTTTTCAATTCATTTAAAAGCAGAGAAAAGTAATATAGTAGTGTATGAAACAAGACGGGTGAAATTCGATAAATGTTTAACACTATGACTTTTCTACAGAGGCAAACAATTTGCCCCTGAAGAAGAAAGGTCCACCTTTCGAAAGCGCTCGGGCTATAGGGTTTTATTCATTTCTATTAAGACTTCTTGAACCTACGTGTTTTTTCTAACATCATGAATGACTTTTCTACAAATGGACGCGCTATTAAGCATACCTTTCATTTAGGTTCCCAGAGGCTAAGCGGGAAAATCGGATTTCGATACCGGTGACGAACAGAGAACATATGGCCCATTGTGTAGCTTTGCGCTTACAAGAACCAAACCTTTCATTCAACACGCTGAACAGTCAAACAATATACCGTACTGAAGGTTAATCGCAATATACAAGATCTTCAGGTTATGTGCTGCCCTTGGAACTATATCTTCCTTCATCGTCTATGTTAGCCTGATGGACTTGATTATCATACGTAAATTTTGCCAAATACTATAACTTTCTGGTTAGGGCGCTCGAATCGCAATCTGAGGGTCTCGGGTTCGAATCTCCGTCCGCCCTTTCAGCCATGGGGGGTGTTATAATGTACCATTCAGTCGCACTATTTGTTGATAAAATAGTAGCCCAAGAGTTGGCGGTGGGTGGTTATGACCAGCTGCCTTTCCTCTAGTCTTTTGCTGCTAAATTGGGGACGGCTAGCGCACAAAGCCCCCGTGTAGCTTTGAGCGAAATTCAAAACAAACCAAGCCATAACTTTCATTCTAACAAGAGGTCAAGGTTGCACTTGACCCTCCCAGGTCCAAACAAGGACCTAAATCCCGATGAAGCAGAATCATTCTAACAAGCGTTTGCGAAGGAAGGTCAGGCGAGTTTTAGACCTCACATTTTGTTTGTTTGTTTGTTATGGATTTCGCGCTACGCTACACGAGGGCTATCTGCGCTAGCCGTTTCTAATTTAGTAGTGTAAGACTAGAAGGAAGGTAGCTAGTCGTCACCACCCACCGCCAACTCTTGGGCTACTCTTTTACTAACGAATAGTGGGATTGACCGTCACATTATAACGCCCCCACGGCTGAAAGGGCGAGCATGTTTGGTGGTACGGGCCCCTCACATTTTGATAAACTTCTTACAGATCCTTACGCTGTCCGTGAATGTTGTTTTTCAAGACCACACTTAAGCAGAGCAGTGGTTATAATTCAGGATTTTGACAGCTCCAGTGGTATTGCTATGATTCTAGGTATTTTTGATGATCTTTCTCATGAAAACAGCTATTAATTTCAGGTGTAATTGGAACATTTTGTCTTATGAACCTTTGCCAATCTCTTTTCGTTATATTATTGACTGCAGGAAAAGATATATCTAGATTTGTCTTCGAAACCATAGTCTTCATTTTGTGCATGAAGGTTGTTCCGGCATGAGTAGGAGTGTGGTTTTAGGCACCCGCTGCAGTCCTAAAAGTTCTGTTTTTTTATAGTTATGTTTTTGTTGCCTGGGGAACATTGAAGTCTCGTTTCTTCGAGATGTTGACTCTTGGTTCTACACCGTTAACAATCTCGCTGCGTGAATATATATTTTCGGAAAGGTTTTTTTTCCCCCCCCTCCAACCATAGTTTTTAGCGTGGCGGCATTGCATCGTCGAGTGGTCAAAGATAAAGTTTTCCGTGAGTAGTAAACATGCTGTTCTTGGTACTAGAGCTCACCCTTGCGGTAACAAACTGTTGTATTGGCGTAAAACAATCATTGAAATAAATTATTATTAATTTTCTATAATGATAATGTGATACTGTGCATGAAACAGCATTTTACATATCAACAAGTTTATTTTATCAGTATATAATGGCTCGAGAGATAAAATTATTGTTTTCTTAACGTATTATTAGTGTTATTTATTTAGAAAAAAAAATATATTTTGTAAGTGGTAGATGATTTTGGTATTCTATAGATACAAGGAAACAGTCACAGCGTTAAGATTTAAACTTTTTATCCTCATGGAAAGCATGCGCAGTTTTGATTTGTACTCTTTTAACGCAAAGCTACACAAAGGGCTATTTGTGCTGTGTCCACCGTGGAAATCAATTGTAAATCCGTGAATTTACTGCTAAAGTACTGTGTGTGGTGGGGGGGGGGGGGTCGTTTAATAATTCAAAATTTTCATAATTGTATGTTTGTTAATAATCACAAAGCTACACACTGGGCTATTTGTGCTCTACCCACCACGGGTACCAAAACTCTATTTGTAGCGTGATAAGCCCTCAGACTCACCGCTGAGCCCCAAGGAGCATTTTTCATAATAATTATGACTACTAGAAAATTTTTTTTTGTTATTCTATTGTATAACTCTATACCTTGACTGTTAAACAGTTTTACTAGTATATGACGACACTATGTCAGTTGTTGTTATTTTAGCGCAAAGCTATGCAATAAGCTATCTGCGCTCTGTCCACCGTGTGGAATCGAACTCCGGATTTAAGCGTTGTAATTCCGTAAACTTACCACTGACCCACCGAGAGAGAGCACTGTACCTCAACTACAGATAGAATCTATTCATATCATCTAGTACTTTTACACAACACAGTCTTATTGGAAAATAATTGTCAAACTTACGAATCAGATGTGTTTGGTCGAGCACAAAACTATACACAATGGACTATTTGCACCATGCCCTCCGCGGGGGGGGTTGAAGTTACTACTTAGAAAAGAAGATTTTTCGATATTTTTGTAAGCTTCATTGTTTCAGAGTAATTTCAGCAGGGTGTGACTTTGTAAAGTCACGCTAGACAGCTGTCGCTCATAGACCCCCCAAGAGAAAGAACATTAGCTTTGAAAACGACTATATTACAATGTAGCTCAAGGACATTTTGGTTTCGACGGATTGGACTTAAACAGCAACCGATATATTTCTAATAGTGCTTTTGTATACACTGCACATGTTTTATACATTATCCAATGAAACAGATGCAAACAATAAACTATAAACGTTTTGTTTGATACATTTTATTCAAGTCTTGACACTAAACAGAGCGGTAAAGATTGTACTTGCTTGGCAGTTCAAGTACTTTAGAGTTATCTTACCAGCAGTAGTTGGTGAAGCAATATTCTGGTCTATGTTTCGTCGTCACTTTAGTAGACGGGGGGGGGGGGGGGGAGGATCTTGGGAGGTGCGTCTGTTGGAATACTACAGTGATATTTTGAAATCTCGTACTCATTAAGGTGTTAACGTAAAAATAATGAATTTGGTGATTCACTCATGACTTTATACTTAATGTATATTTCAGCATTAGTTTTGTAAAGTGGACGGTTCTTACATAGACGCATAGTTTTTCTGTTTTTTTTTTTAACGTGTGTAACCAACATTGTTAATGAAAGATGAATAGCAGACACATCTCTGTATATTGAACTTGTTTATTCTAGAACTTTCTAGAATGTTAATTATAGTTAATTATAGCTTAAGCATTAAATCAATATGCATCTTTTCTTCTATACACGTGGTTTAGTATCTTCAATTCCCTACTCATACCTTTCAGTTGGTTGCTGGCAAGTGTGTCCACGAACTCTCAATTATATGCAGATTTCTGGTAGTTACATATATAGATATTCTCCTCCAAGAATTCCATAATATATTATTTCTCTGTACCCGTTGACTTGTTGTCATACCACTGAGTCTACAGTGTTTGGTTATACATGTCATTTTGCCATGTTAATTGATATTATTATTTGTACTGTAGTTTTTAAAACTTCTTTAATTTCAATTTTTTACATTCAGATATAACTTATATACTCCTATAGTCAAAGCTGTGACCCCTACGGACTCTCCACTCCTCCCTTGGGGGCGCGCCCCACAGTTTACACACCATGTGTTTAATAGATTCATAAATAACCTGTTGTAAATCTGTTACTCTAACTACTATCTCTCAAAGCCACTACTAACTCTTTTAATCACATTCTCGAGCGGCTAAGCTCTCTAAACTGTGATGAAATAATTAGTAATCCCGTTACTAACTGGTTATGGAACTACAAGAACCCTTATTTCTTCAATAAGGCGTATATATATATTAATAACGCTTGTGTAAGCTGCTATGATACAGACAGGTTTATCTTAATTTTAAACATGCCAACTATCTAGGCCCTTGATTATCAGGGCTTGGACTTTACTGGATGCAGCTGCCAAAACTTTAATAACATACTGTTTGGAATTCCCTTCTCCCGTGGAGCTTAATTAACATTTTAGCAATAAATTTAGGAAGAAAAAAACGACCTTTACTTTCCATCTAATAATAAAAATACTTTTTATTTCAGTCAACGCTTCACCATTACTGCTTCATTAGGGCTAGTAGTACAAGGAGTGTTTGATGTTACTCTACTATCTGGAGGGTCAAGTTCCTTTTCTTTTTTTTTTTGGTTCTAAGTTTATTTAACACTTGTTTGTAGGAATGTTACTGTATGAATCTACGATTCCGAGAGCTGGTGATAGGTTTATTGTTGTGGTTGAGGCCAAAAGTTTTTTTCTTATAGAGTGCCCCCCAGTGGCACAGCGGTATGTCTGCGGACTTACAACGCTAGATTCCGGGTTTCGATACCCATGTTGGGCAGAGCACAGATAGCCCATTGTGTAGCTTTGTGCTTAATTACAAACAAACAAACAAGATTCTTATAGAAAGTTAAATGCAAAATACTGATACGATAGCCTTACTTGTGGCAACTTGTGCAGAAGTCTGAAAAATACGCTCGAATATAGCAGAATGAAGTCCAAAAGTAAAAAATCTGGAAAGTGGAGTAGGACTACAAATACTATTAGTTTTATGCATAGAAATTAAGGGCAGAAAATATGCCAAAATTTCAGCTGAATTTTAATAGTTTCTTTAATTTTCAATATTAATTTCCATAATCTGAGATTATTTTTTGTTGCGTAATAATAGATCTGTATGTATGGTATTATTCATACGCTTTGTTTGTTATGTGAGTGAAATTATATGCTTAAATCTAACAAGCTATATAGTGAGTAAAACTTTATCAAGTATGAAAAATACTAAGCTATACAATCAACTTTCTGTGCTGTACTGAGCATGGGAATCAAAACCCGATTTTTAGTGATAAATGTCCCCAGATTTACCGTTGAACCACTGGGAGCCGAAAAGGAATTCTGGAGATGTTAATGATAAATTTGAATGAAATGTTTCAATAAATTTCAATGAAGTGCTTGACAAATGATTTGTTTGTTGAATTTCACGAAAAGCTACAAGAGGGATATCTGCGCTAGCTGACACTGATTTTGAAGCGATAGGTTAGATGCTTGGTAAAATTTCTATGAACAGTGCAGTGGGAGGTGATTACAAAACAAAGTCAACTGAAGGATAATAAAAGTTAAGAGACAAATGTATGTATATATATATATATATCTTTTGGCTTAAGCAAGTAACTACTGTATAAAGAACATTCTTAAAATTCATTGGTAAGTTCCATGCAACACCATATTAAATACAAAGTTAATTTCAAAAAACAGTCATATATTGCTCTAGGGCTACTCTTATCAAAACCGAATAGTGGGATTTGGTCGTCACTCTTATAACGCATCAACGGAGCGCCACTGTATATGTTTTCTTTAGTTTTTGCGGTATCGGTGCTAGAACCACGGAACTTCAGATCCACAGTCCGGCACAAATGAAAAATCACGTGTAATTCACATTCCAACAAAGTATAGAATGTAATAAATGTCTAAAGTGTATCAATCATTAAAACTTTTCCCAAGAGCAAACAGTATAAATGCATCTAAAATGAATTTCAATGGTAAGTCTTAAGACTTCTAACACTAAAACCCAGGTTTCGATACCTGTGGTGGACACAGCACATACAGCATTGTTTTCCCTTGTGCTTAACAAGAAACACACGAAGTAAGAGGTATTTGTTAACATTTTCTTCTAAAGCATTGTATACTCATATTATACATCCTGTGCAATTGTCCACCAGTTATGTACTTTCTTAGATAATATAACAGAATATTCAAATGGGAATCTAGTTTAAAATCTAGTTCCAGAAAATTACGACAGGGCCCATTATATAAGTATTGTATTAATATGTTTGTGTAAAGTACTTAAATAAGGATCGCTATACTTTTAGCTTGTGAGATAGTAAGTGATTACTAATGATGAAATAAATAGTCCTCTTGTCACCAATACATGCATAATATTAGTCATCTCATTGATTTAATTCATCGAAACACAACTATCTAGTTGACCTGCATAAACGTTAAGAAATGCGAGGAATCAAGTACTATCATGCGTTTGCAATTAATTTTGTTTACAGTCTTAATGCAACCTGTAGTTTCTTAACTTCATTTGCACCTTGCACCTTTCTTACAAAACACTTTATTAACACCTGCCACACGAGCCAGCTCAGCACCTTTTAGTACTTAGTCTATGATGTTCAACAGGAAGATGGGGTGAGGGGGTCATTCCGGTGATTTAGGTTTGTTTCGATAGATCTCGATGAATGAAACTTAGCACAACTTTTCAAATAAAAAAAAAACTAAATATTAATGAAAACATTACACGATGAGATCTATATGGATTATACTATGGTGGTAACATACTGGGCATTATACCACCCTTCTTATATTCACTCTTCGTTGCAGAAACGACATTTTTAATTTGATAATCGCTAGGGACATTCATCTTGTAAGGCATCTGCTTCAACACTGCATCTTTGGGCTTTACTGTGACATTAGTTTTACAAAATATTGGAGCTAATAATTTCTTATATACCACACTTTTACTGCGCACTATTTTGTTTGTCTGTTTGTTTTCTATGTTTCGCTATCAATGCAGTAATCAATTGATGAATCTTAGATTCAGCTGGTATGTCAAATCGATTGGGATATCTTCGAATAAGTTCTTCCCTCATCCAACCTGGACCCACGGTTTAGCATAATCGTTACACTTAAACCATCACATTCACAACCGCATCTAGAAAATTACAAACATGTTTCATTGCTTCATCGTTTTACTTTACATTTACAAGGCAACTTCTTCATGTCAGCTTTCATGGTCTTGGGTCAGGTCACGGGTCTGGTCCAGCGACCTAGACCTCGAAAATAGTGACAAACGTCTTCTTTTTGTCTAATCACAACAACCCAAATTTTTCCGGAATGACTAATACTTTTGATCCACATCAAGATGCCGGATTGGCTCGTGTGGCAGGTGTTAAAACTACTAGCGAAGAACTTCTAAGATTTGATAAACTATCATTTTGGAGACCAGCAGTAATTATTCTCATAAACTTTTATTTATAGGTCATATATATTTCGAGTGATCAAATTAATTTAAAATTAACAAATCATGTCTAGCAATATATAACATGATGGATATGGTTTTAACCACTTTTACCTGAAAAGACGCGTAAAACAATAGATACTGCAGTAATCAAGTACAATAGATAAGAAATTTAATCAATTTAACGACGTTTTGACGCTAAGATTAAGATTTAAGTTCCACATGACGTCGATGAATAGAACCAGGTGGTTAGGGCGCTCGACTCGTAATCTGAGGGTTGTGGGTTCAAATCCCCGTCCCACCAAACATGCTCGCCCTTTTAGCTGTGTAGGCGTTATAATGTGACGGTCAATCCCACTATTCGTTAGTAAAAGAGTAGGCGATGGGTGGTGATGACTAGCTGCCTTCCCTCTAGTCTTACACTGCTAAATTAGGGACGGATAGCGCAGATAGCCCTCGTGTAGCTTTGCGCGAAATTCAAAACAATCAATCAATCAACCGTTTATAAAATTAATATCAATCAAATGGCGGTGTTACCGTGTGATACCGTCTGTAAAAATAACGCCATATAGGAAGGTTCCATGATTCTTTTTGTTGCTGTTAACCATTAAAACTGCTATGGAGTTTTTTACGTAAACTATTTTAAATTTGTTTGTTAACCCGGTTGCAATGATAATTTAGGAGCTAACTTATTTTGATAAACCGACGACTCCTTCGGTTTTTATAAACTCGGCATAAACATTTTTATGCTGGTTTAAGCACTTTTCACTTATTACTGTTTCCGGTTTCTTTTTTGTTTTTGTTTCTGACCTCGTCGCCAGTTGTCATGCTTGTTTTGTCTGACGGGTTAAATTGCGGCTTCTGTGCAGTTCCTGGCAAGCGAACCTGAGCTTTCAGACGCAATTAAACTATTTTACCCAAAATTGAAGGACGTTAAAATCTTCGCGTTCAATTCAGAAGAGTGATAGTAGAAAATGAGTGTATATAGAAAAAAAATGGCAGGCGTCCTTCAGAACGGGTTAGAGATGATTATTTCAGTGTATTTTGCTTGCCTGTCTGTGTGCGCTAACTCTCGAGTGAATAAAACGGATTTTGGTCGCACTTGTTAGAGTAATCGTAAACCATGGGTTGTTTAAGATGTTTAGCCTGCAGAAGTATAATGAAACAGAAATAGATTAATCTTTCGGTGTTAGGTCTTTCTCTAGAGCTTGTCATATACTCGTCATTTATGAGAATTTATTAATTTAAACGCTTTTTTTTCTTGCTGTATTAAATAAAACAAGCTATGAAGCTATAAAATAGTCTTTTGTTTACTATTCTAACTATATGCATTTTCTTCAAGTCGGTCAG
>NW_013667123.1:204748-209802 GCF_000517525.1 Limulus polyphemus
TGGGATTGACCGTCACATTATAACGCTCCCACGGCTGAAAGGGCGAGCATGTTTGGTGTGACGGGGATTCGAACCCGCGACCCGCAGATTGCGAGTCGAGATCCCTAACCACCTGGCCATGCCGGACCTCCTCCAATAAGACAACCTTTAATTACGTAATTGCACTCCAGTGGCACAGCGCTACTGTTCTTTAAGCGGAATATCACACTATTATGTGCAGGTCTTACAAGTGGATTGTTATGGGACCAACAAATGGCCCACACATGGGTGTGTCGAAAAGATAATAACAGGACATTCATTTACAGGAGATATACAAATTACAAAGGCCTGCGATAGTTTATTGCTTTGAAATTTTTAGATGTTCTACGGTAATATCTGTACGCTGAATCTGAAAATGATATAAATGATATTTTCTCCATCACGTACAGATTTTTCACAAAGCGACATATGTACTTTTATATAATTGAATCATTTCATTGAAAACGGGTCACATTTTGTTATGTTTAAAATGTTGACAACCACTGGCTATAGATTTCTCTAGACCAATCGCGACGTGAGAGTCTGACTGATCGTTCTAGAACCCACGAAAAACACACCGCTAGTATGTAAACGGTTAACAGGCCGCATGACGTGTCATTTCTGGATAATATTTGTTTTTTTCAATTTGACATTTTGTTTTTCTTTTAAATATTATATAGTTATTTCTATGGCAACAAGAGGTTGTGTAAATGACTGAAACATATTCTGTTATATTTGTGGTAAACATGTTGTAAATTTGATCTAGGTAAGAGTTTATTTTGTTTTTTCCCAATTCGTAAAAAATCCTTACGTGATAGAAAAAATGAATATTATTTTCGAAATCTGCGTAGCTGAATTATGGAAAATCCGTTATTAAAACCAAAACAACTTTTATGAAGTTTAAATTCGCAGATCCAGATTAAAACAACCTACAGTGTAAAGTTAAATAAAACAATTTGATGGCGTTCATTTATTTCAAGAATTGAAACGGGTTATTTATCACAAAAATCATACTTACGTGTAGTTTCATTCAACTACATGTTTAAATGATCTTCTACGGTTGTATTCGTCGTATGATATCACGCTAAAACAATAGCTTTTTTTTGTTTTTTCTAATGCTTATCCATTGTTTCTTAGTTTATTGTTTAGCTCCTGGTTACATTTTCTAAACATCCATGTACTTCCGTCGTCTGTCTATGTTATGTCAGTCGTTCATTTTTTTCTGTCATATCGCGAATTTTGATTGTAAGTTTTCCTCACGCCCTCTTTTGTCATTTTCTTTTACGTTCTTCCATTACTTATGATGCTCTTACAATATTCACCGTATTGGTGATCGCGTTATTTAGGTACTCTTCACATCACTAATGTAAATATTCGAAACGATCATTTCTTCTGTACGACTTGGAATCTTTAAAGTACATTATTTCGGGATTAATAAATGACTTACAGAATTATTGGTATAACTTGTTAGAGATGTACAGTAAAACAGCTCACTTGTTTTAACTTCCAAAATACAAAAATAAAATGACTGAATTTCATTTCCTTAAACAATTTATAGAAAAAATAATTTTTTCTTCCTAAATAATCACAATTCCAACTATTCCCCGTCTCACCATGTAACTTACTTATACCATTTCCCAGGGTTCTACTCTTAACTTCAGCTTTTATTAAACTAAATCTTAAGCCACTACACAACACTATCTGAACACCATAGAATGTCATTTTCTTAGTGTAATGTTACACAATGGACTAAGGGCTAACTGCACTCTGTCCACAGAACAGTAGTTCAGTAATAGCACTTACTTTGAATTCTGATCTACCAAGACTCTGTGGTCGAGATATTTTTTAATATTCTTAACATCTTCTACTTTTCAAATACTTTTCTAATATCGCTTTTGTTCTGTTTAATCTCTCTCTATAATTTACGCAGCCTTTTTTCGACTTCGTATAACTTATAATAGAGTTTTAATATTTTATGCTTCTACAGAGGATTGAGTACGTAATGTTAAAACGATTTTGAATATGCAGATCAACAAGTCACACGATAAGCACAGTTGATTTAAAGTTATGGTGGAATAGAATGTATAAGAACTACATTTTAAAGTTGTTTGGCGTTAATAAGACAGTGTGATGTCACTGAAAATTGAATGGTATGTTACAGCTCTTTCCAACGTAAAATATTCATACGTTCAGATCATAAAAAAAAAGTGTTGAAATCGGGGATTTAGAATTCCCAAGACGAGACTAGCTCTTGTACTTAATGGTATTGGAAAACAAGGGAATATGGATCAGCTTGAGACTCTGAGACCTCCAAGAAGTCTTACCTAAGGCGTGGTAAGCAATGTCCAGCAGTGCAGCATCTTGAAACAGGTGAGATTCCACGAACATAAAGGTCAGTAGGCAAAAGTCGTCCACGCGTTCCAGATAACAATACACAGCATAATCAAAAATGATCTCCATCTGTAAACGAGGCCAACATGGTATGGGTTTAACATGATAAGGTTTGCAATCATACCTTCTGTCAACCATCGCATGCCTTGAGGAGCTGGAGAATCAAATAGGTATTCATGCTATCACATGCAAAGACATGCCGGTCAAATCGCCGGACACAACGCCTATATATATATATATATATTCGATGCGATGAGACTATCGAAACGAGCGCTGGGAGACTGTCGTCCTCGTACCTTGGATAGATTATGGAAAATCTGAAGGGAATAGTGGTATACTTTGAACATGACAGCCTCATGAAGGGGCATTTTGCAATAAAACTACGCTGCAGGCTATTTTCAAAATGCACGGTCGTCAGATAGATATTGACAAGACGTGGCGACATGGACTGTGGCGACATGAAGAGGCTTCACAATTGTTTTAATTGTGTTCAGTCCCCTGTATAAGGTACAACAGGTTACAATGAACTACTTCTGACGTTTTTATTTCAAATAATTCAAAATTGTTCTCACTTTTTAAGGGATAGATCTTGGCGGTTAGGCCTTACAAGTGTATATTTACAATAATGTGCACTTTGAAAATGCTGTATGTTTCATATCGTAATATTATCACAAGCGAGACTTTGCGAAAAGCATAATTTCTGAGTTATATGTCAACCCTTAAATTTATTCAGGAAAAACAAATAAGAAAGTTTTTACAAGATGTGATTTATCTTCAACACCAAATCAAAGCAATGAATTATCATGTCCATCGTGATTTATTCGTAACACCAAGTCAAACCAATGCATTACCATGGCACACCGCGGAATGTTTTCAGGATTGGTGTGATCAAATGATTAGCGTGTCCCTACTTTGAATCCAATGATTCATTTTTCGCGTCCCTTTAAGGTCGGCTATGCGCAAATAGTTCTTGTGTAGCTTTGCGCGCAAAGTTTAAAACAAACAATCCTTATCTGTGACACCAAATCAAAGCAAAGGATTACCTTGACCCACCGTGACATATTTGCAACAGCAAACCAAAGCATCACAACTCATCGAAAAATGCGTACAGTTAGCATTGGTAATTACAAATTAAAAGTATTATTTTCTATGTCTTATACTTAATGCAGCCATAGATACCATAACTATAGATTTGAATAATACCAGTTTCACAGCAATAAAATAAAATGCAAATAAATTATCTATGTGTTTATATATACATCGTTTCACTGAAATATTTATCGAAATACAAAAGAAAAAGACAAACGCTGAACCATCGTTTTCGTAAGAGATATTGACAAAGAACTATATATTTCACAAACGGTATAAACCCCTTTCAGTGGTCAGTCGGGTATTGTGTTATAAACGTCTGTAATCTTTGTCTGTGGATTCCCTATCGAATATAGCAGTAACATGACTATGAACTCGACACTCTTGTTTAGATAACAAAATATGCCTTATTTGCGGAGACTGTACAATTTGAAACCAACTATTTGGTGTAATCTTCGATCGAAGTGTCGTGACTTTCAAGGACAGGTTTCGTCTAAAAGACACGTGCAAGTTTTTTTTGTTTTTTTTTCTGTTAAAGCTTTGAAAGCAATCGGAATCCATTCTACCATCACATGTGCTGGTGTCATGTTCAAAATGCAACGTAATTTAAATAGCTCAAGTTGTATTAGTATTTTACATGATTTACTGCATTAATAGGATAACTAAGAAATTTAACAGTTGTTGGTTTGTTATTCTTGTGTTCGAACGTAAGCTAAATTAGTGAGACCAGAGTTCCATAATTTTATTGACACATCTAAAAAGGTGATAATCTGTGAATCTTCATAACACTTCTATTATTCATCAATATTTATCTCTGTGTGCGTGCGTGTATTGCTCTAACATTTCACTATTGTTTGCCAATGGTTATCATAAACACAAAACAAAATTATGATAAAAATTAACTTTGGACCAGTTGCCATAAAAAGTGTGAGAATCGATGTGATGAAGATAAACCATTTAAAAAGTAGAACGCATATAGTGACGTAGATACAGTCTTTTCCAGAGTTCACAAGATAGACATCAATCGAGCTCAACTAGATTTGACAAATATCAAAAGTTTTATCTCAGATGCTTTTATGTACTCGCTCTGCCTTATAATTGTGCATGGGCTGCAGTGGGCATGGCAGCAACCAAACGAATCTTCACGTAAAATTTTCAATATGATAAAACAAAATACTGGAATTTGTATTCCTCTGTTAACGTATTATTCAAGGGAAAATAATCCCAAGTAACCGTGACTACCAAATATATTAATTGCTATGCTACACACACACACACACACACATATATATATATATTATGTGATAAGGCTTTATATTTCAACTGGACATGTCCAATTAAATAGAATCCTGAAAGAAATGTGTAATTACACTAAGAATTTAATAAAGCATTTTAAACGTTTATGTCTGAAAGACATGGCTTTCTTTCAAGGTTCTTTGTTGCTGATTGAAACTTCAATTGCTACTTTTAGATCTTTTACATTTTCTCATCTTAAAGGCCCGGCATGGCCGGTGGTTAGGGCACTCGACTCGTAATCTGAGGGTCGCAGGTTCGAA
>NW_013667123.1:210123-215154 GCF_000517525.1 Limulus polyphemus
ACGAAATTACAAAAACAAACAAAACAAAAAACAAACTCATACTTAAATGGTCACGAAACATCTCTAGGTTTTCTGCGTGATTAGGGAATTCTGAAATACGTACTTAAACCTTGAGACACATATATATATGTATATAGGAAATATTTATTAACCACCATGCACAAACACTTAATGTGTTTCATTTATAAAATATGCGACCATATTATTTTGTTTCACTTTGTAAGCTCGTAAGACAGTTACTCTGTGTTACTATGTAGTATGTCCAGCGATGATGAAAAACACGCTACTTATAATACCAAAGTGCATTGTGATGCTGACTTTTTTCTCAATTCTCATCCTAATTCGTACTAAACAGGTGGCATTCAACTCTATTCTGTACAATAGTTGGTTGAGAAATCGCACTGACCGAATAAATAGGGGCTTAATATGTTGTCCATGGCGCCTAGACTCAAATCTGCAAGAAGTATGTATTAGCATATATAAGTTCGTAAAACTCTGTAATACGACTGATAACAAAAAATCACTCTCAGTAATAAATTTTACTGTTAAATTCAGTGGACACGAAAGTAGTATCTGTTTCAAAATTTACAGTGTTGTCGTAATTATTATATCGTTAAAGCACTGTTTGACATTTTTACATGCATGTATGACTACATTACCTACGTAAAAATTTTCTTTATACGTATTAAGGGGTTTTATATGGATAATACCGTTATTTATTTGCATTATATTTGAAAAATCTATAAATATATTGAAAAAATATTGATACACCTGTGATATATTTAAATAAAATTATTTTGTGTATCTTGATGTTCGCCAATGTCAGTGGCACAGCGACATGTCTGCGGACTTACAACGCTAGAAACCGGGTTTCGATACCCGTGTGTGGGCAGAACACAGGTAATCCATTGTGCTTAACTTCAAACAAAAAATCGTCAATGTATATTAGTATTATTTCAAAAGATGTAAGTTGGACTTAGAAATTATTGAAGCTTTCTAATTATCTAATTTAGAAAAATATAACGATCTTTACAAATAGGTTATAAAACAACTAAAATTGATTGATTGTTTGTAATTAAACACAAATTTAAAAAAGTGGACTATTTGTGCTCTGCCCGCCAGGGGTATTGAAACTCGATTTTTAGCGTTGTAAGTCTGCAGACATACGGCTGTGCCACTGGCGGGGAGGCACAACTAAAGTTAAGTGTGAAATATACAAAAGAATCATATTACTACCAATATTTGGGAATTGCGTTTTATATAGTAGACTTAGTTAATAAGTTTATGTGTTTGTTTGTTTTTAGCGAAGCCACATTTCGCTATCTGCTGTGTCCACCACGGGGAATCGAACGCTGGATTTTACCGTTGTAAATTCGTAGACTTACCGCTGTCCCACCGAATATAAAGCCCAGAAAAACAATATAAACAAGCTGATAAGGTGCATTTTGAGGTCTGTGCAGAAGATAGAAAACTGACATCAAAAGTATTTGGTCTGTGCTTCTAATGTTATTACAATAGTAGGTTTTTTTTTAGGACTGCCAAGCATAAATTTGATATAAAATCAATGAGATGGGCAAGGCTTATCAATATTACAAGGTATACTGGCTTAAATCGCAAATTTTTATGAAGACAAATATCCAAAAGTAGCTTATGTAGTTGTTTTTAAAGAATAACAAAGTGTGGATGATAGATGTAAAGTCGTTATTATGTATTATTGGTGTTAATGAGGTTTTATGCAAAGGAAATTACTCGTATTTTAAAGTGTGCTCTGAAGGATTTCGTCATTGTACAAAAATAGTAATATGTTACCAAAAAAATACACTGCTCCTTGTACTTGCTCGAGAGATGTTTGGAAATAAATTAAACTTTACTTCCTTTAGAAAAACAAGATCAGATTGTATCTAACAAATACATCGCAATATCGCCGAGCAAGGGGATAATTTGATACCACTTGTCAAATTAATATATTTTATTCATTGTTCCGTGAGTTTTATCATACCAACTCGAGAAAATCAGGTGAGCTATTACGAATCTAATTGCATACAGTTGCTTTAAGAACAGGAATTTTCTGGAAGTTCTATTCACTCAAACTATTTTTAGAATGAGGAAAGAATGCTCATCTGAACTTTTTAATTGTAGTCGTTACATGACAAACGTTACAAGGCTTAGGATTGTGATGTTGCAGGAAGACATCATCCATTTTGATGCCAGAATATTTGGCATATATGCAGAGCAAACAATCTTTGTCAATGTCGTGATGCAACATATGCGCACAGCGTTTTCCAACTACCTTTAAATTTTTATTATAGTACATTATATATAACTCGAAATGCTCGCAACTGCCATTTTTAGTTACATTACACGCCACCTATGGTGGAAACGCATAATAAATAACGCTACTTGCAAGTGACGGATGTTAACCTATTGATACAATAGATCCACTGCTGCAATTTACTCATAGTCAGTGGATGTATAAGGCATTTAGTTTCCGACTAAATATTTGTTACATTAGTTCCTTTGGCATATTAAAAACAATTATAGAGTTTACCGATTATACTATTACAGAGGGGGGGGGGTGATTCAGAGCGTGGATGTTGTTATATTTTTTTGTATCATTCTCTTCAAATGCAGTCCATATTATCTTTTGAAGAACAAAAGTGGGAAAAGATGGTGGTGCTTATAGATAATGTATAAACAAGTGAATAAATTATTTTTAAAAATAACTTTTTTTAGTTCTTCTCAACAGACAAAAAAAGGAGTGAAACCTTATAACTGTACGGTAAATAACATAGAATGAGATATATATTTTAACTGCTATTACTTTTTTGCTAAACCTTTCCCAATTAAGAATACATTTACGTCTATTATCGGTTACAGAATTTATATTACTTAAATATTTAAATTAAATTGAAAAATCTAAAAAAAAAAGTACATCTTTTTTTTTTAATTTGGAATTTATAAAGTGAATTCGTTTTGGGTCCAATTATGTAATTTACCATGTTTTAAGTCAATGCATGTGTATAACACATAGAACTCTATACACACTAACATTGAACACATATTAAAAAGAACCAATGGTTAGAATTATTTGTAAGAATACTCGTTTAATCATCAATACACAAGTTACAAAGAAATCTTACTTGTCCACACCACCATAGCGATAATAAAGCTGTTGAATTTTAATGCACCAGAAATCTATCAAAGACTTATCTCCCCATAGCTCTGTACTTCCGATAAATGAGAACGTTTCCAACTGGATTACGTATAATTCTATCAAAGACTTATCTCCCCATAGCTCTGTACTTCCGATAAATGAGAACGTTTCCAACTGGATTACGTATATTCTATCAAAGACTTATCTCCCCATAGCTCTGTACTTCCGATAAATGAGAACGTTTCCAACTGGATTACGTATATTCTATTGTGTGATGTTAGAACATGCAGACCTTCACACAAAGCACGTTCTGAAATAAAGATGGGATGTTCGTTTCATTAATATCACTGAATAATTATAGAAATATGACCGTGGAAATTATATAACGTCTTTCATTAATAAGTTATAATTCTTTGGTGATGTTTTTGGCCTTGTTTGTACTTTTATTCAATTATTTATCTGTTCAAGAAATAATGAATAGTTACTTGGTACGCTGAAAAAAAAAGAGAGAAAAAGTATAGGTTGTAATATATATAAGTTCTTGTCATTCAGACACCAGGACTCCGTCTTATTTAAACATTTAGACACCAGGACTGCAGCCCTATTTAAACACTTAGACACCAGGACTGCGGCCTTATTTAAACATTTAGACAACAGGTCTGCGGCCTTATTTAAACATTCAGACACCAGGACTGCAGCCCTATTTAAACACTTAGACACCAGGACTGCGGCCTTATTTAAACATTTAGACACCAGGGCTGCGGCCTTATTTAAACATTCAGACACCAGGACTGCGGCCTTATTTAAATCAACTAATTTCCTCTAGGAAAAAGAAACATTTAACAACTTTGGTCGTTTCAGTTTTTTGTTTTTTTTAAAGCGAGACTACACTTAGTACAACGTAACATGTAACGGTTTAATGTTAACTTTTACTGGGACGAATAATTATTAAAACACTACGCTTAAAAAAGTAAGAAATTTCGTAGTTTGCTACAAAGTTAGCTTTTACGTAATGACAAATAAGGTATACAAAGTCGCATCAATGGCTTTTATTACGAGCTTTTATTACGAGATTATTTGGAATATGATCGAAAAAGTTGGATGAGATGAAACGTACACGTTAGGACAGAAACTCATTTTCTGTGAGTGATTTTAAAGAAAAATACACCAACTAATCCTCAAAGTCATAAACTGTGCTTCTACCGTCTATAGTTATTCAAATTTCTAACGGTTCGTCACAACGCTGCCACTCCGCACGCATAGAAATAAAACCTTAGACGTTCTTCTAGGCTACCGATCCTCTGATCGTGGAATAGGTCTTACCTATTTCTATGGCTTCTTAATCCGTATGATTTATCAATGCTTTTTATCGCATGTTCGTCACCATTTCTCTTTGCCAACCATACTAAAATTCATTCTGTATCACCAACTACGTTAGTCTCTGGTGTACAGTTTTTTGACAGTGTTTTATTTATTATTATAGTGTGTCCAATGAATATCAAATGTTTGAAAGAAGTATGCACGTTCTAAGTGGAAGACTTAATTGATAATCTCAAACGAAGCATGTATCATAAAATACTTAGTTTTAACATGTAGTCATATGGAGGGCATGTAGTTATTCACGTGCTCTCGTTTCTATAACAGATGTAGATGCTCTGAATTTTAGTTAGTGTCTCATCACTGTACTTAAATATGTAACGTTGTAAATAGTAATAGAAAGCTAAAAATATAAATAGATAGTAATCTTAAAGACAGGTGCTATTTGATACGAAAATAATTCTTGTTTGTTTTGTTTGTTTGTTTTTGAATTTCGCGCAAAGCTACATATTTAAGTACAGTGATGAGACACTAACTAAAATGCAGAGCATCTACATCTG
>NW_013667123.1:216074-230139 GCF_000517525.1 Limulus polyphemus
CGAAAATAATTCATAGAAGAAAAAAAAAGGGGTAGAATGATGTTAAGGAAAACTGTTTACTTTAAAACTGTTATTAGTATATTTTATATTTATAAAAATAGCAGGAAACAGTGAGATACTTCTATTACTGTGATGAATACATAGTTGTTGTTTTAATACAATGTTTATAATATAGTTAACTGAAATTATAACCAGGAGTCACATTTATGTCTGAACGTCTTACGTGTTGTTCCTCTCGTGACCACTGGCTAAGCTGTGTGTTCCCATAGAGAAAATAGGGTTAGTGACAGTATTTTGTTGAATATTTCATAGTCAAATGTGATTAAGCACTTCCAGAACTCTTAAGTATGTTTCACCACTTAAAGATTTTTCCATGTCATTTAATAAAAATTCAAGGCGCAGGATACGTGACGTCAAAACTACTTCTTTAAACGAGTGGTGTCGTGGTCCGCTTTAAGATTAAATTCTGTTCAGACATGTGGTCTGTTGCTGTCCCAAAATGTAATGGAACTTTTTGTTTGTTTGTTGATTTTGAAGTTGTTAAATATTTTCTAGGATATTTTTTTCTTTACAAGTGTCTCACTGAAGTAATCAAACACTTTTTCCTTATAAGTTTAAATTTATTGTTTCTTGATAGTAAAAAATTGTTAACATTTCTTACGTAGCCTAAATAGTTTCACGTCTCAATATGAGAACTTCATGGGAGAATTAAAGATGCTGATGTGCGCGTCTTTAAAACAAATACTGTTGCTAAAATGGACCAAAAAGACTTTTCTATTGTTTTAGCACAAAGCTACACAATTTTTGTCTGTATTGTGCATGTCGCGGCGTTCAAACCCCGAATTTTAAAGTTATAAGGCCTGAAGTTTAACGCTGAACCACAATAAAAACTAATAATTAAAAATAAGGTTAGACAAAGAAAAACAACAGCTTGCCGTAGTTAGTGCTTACAGAATGTTCGTGATCATTGAAAATTTTAGCAGTTCGAGTATATTGTTTATTAATTAATTCAAATATTATGTCTTGCTTCTTTATCGCACTTTAAAGAGAGTTTTGCTTAAAACGAACATACTTTTGTTAATTTTCAAGCCAGAGTGCAATGCTGATTGGTTTAATAGTCAAGTTAACTTTCTGACGTTCTACTGCTCTTGTAATAACAACGTGAATCCGTGTGTGACAGGTGTTTCCACAAAATGTCGCGGTGCGGCAAATCGTCTGCGAAGACTGCTCGTTTTGGAGTTCGCCAATTGCCCATTTTTTCTTTATTTTTCCCACTAGTGTGCTCTGGTTTCTATTCTTCACGACTTAACGTGAAGAAAAGGACAATCAGTAGACTCTCAAAACCTGGTGGTTTGCGCCTCTGCAATACACTCCTCCCATTAAAAAAAAAAAGCAAGAAGGCTGACAATTGTGCAATATTGTGCAGTAAGAAAAACATTTATACAGGGGCAACAATAACTATTATTTTTGAAAGTAATTTAATACAACGAATTTCTTCAGTGACCTTAGAGTCAAACATGAGTCGGAAAGACGAATAGTTTAAATAGCTGTTCATCCATATTATAAATGTATTTCCTTATATTTTTACTTCGAATGAAGAAAAATATGTTCGGTATATAATTAGAAAGATAGACCCACATTCTATTTTTTACTCTGTCCTAATTAGGAACGGTTTCAAATCTTGAAATATGTTTGACGCATACAAAATTTCTATTTTGTTAATTCATTGTTCAGTTAATGTTTTTCCACGTTTCTGACTGCGTGATGCAATTTACTTAATTGATATTCTATTTCTGGGCTCCAGACACATTTTCGGATATGGAAACACTTTAATTGGCTATTAAAGTTATCGATCTTCAACTCTTGAATCCAACCCTTCCTAATAATATGTTTGCCCTGTTGTCACTTATACTCGAATGTCACGCAAAATTTCGTGCATACTGGCGAGGAAGGTGTAAAATTTGCAGATAATGAGTTAGATCAGCGTGGAAGATAAGGAGTTTGTGGGGAAGAAGGATTTGATTATATGCTAAAGACTGAAATTAACAGTTTTAATTCGTGCTCTGCGGGTGACCACGTCATGAAATATAATGCTTTTCGTGTGCATCAACTTTCTGTAACAAAGCAATAGGTTGGCGTTAACTGTGTGGCTGCAGTAACATAGTAACTGGTGATAGTTACAAAGTTGTAAATGCTTATAAAGAACTGTTTTAGTCGACAGGCAAGCACCACTTTTATTCAAATGACTCAGAACTACTATCTTTGATTTTTGTTGGTGACAGTGAGTAAAATATTTAACCCCATTTTAAAATTCTAAACTTATAGCTGTTCACGTATGAGAAATACAAAGAAATTTAATTCAATATTTTAAATGTTTTTTGTTGTTGCGCAATTCAATATAGCTACAAACTGAAGCAGAGAGAATAGTCAATATAAATATTTATTTTTTTGTTTCTCATATGTAGATAGAAATATTACGCCTCTCCTCCTTATTTTCAAATAGAAACCTCACGCTTGTGATCCTCATGTTTAAATGAAAACCTCGTGTCTCCCCTATTTATGTTAAAATTTCATTTCACGCCTCTCTTCCTCATGTTGTTAATCAAACCTCACGTCTTTCCCTTTTGTGCTTAAACGAGAATCTCATAATTACCATCTTCATGTTTAAGTGGGAACTTCCAGCATATTATCTTCATGTTTAAGTGGGAACCTCACGCTTCTTTTCCTCATTGTTAAATACTAATCTCGTTCCTCTCCTCCTCACGTTTAAATGAGAACCTCACATCTGTCATCTTCGTGTTTGAACGGGAATCTCACATCTGTCATTTTCGTGTTTAGATGGGAACCTCACATCTGTCATCTTCGTGTTTGAACGGGAATCTCACATCTGTCATCTTTGTGTTTAAATAGAAACCTCACATCTGTCATCTTTGTGTTTGAACGGGAATCTCACATCTGTCATCTTTGTGTTTGAACGGGAATCTCACATCTGTCATCCTCATGTTTAAATGGGAACCTCACATCTGTCATTTTCATGTTTAAATGGGAACCTCACATCTGTCATTTTCATGTTTAAATGGGAACCTCATATCTGTCATCTCTATATTTGAATGAGAAACTCACATTTGTTATTTTCATGTTTAAGTGAGAACTTCACATCTGTCGTATTCATGTTTAAATAGGAACCTCATAACTGTCACCCCCGTGTTTAAATGGGAGCTTCAAGCATCTCCTCTTCATGTTTAAATGGGAACCTCATAACTGTCACCCCCGTGTTTAAATGGGAGCTTCAAGCATCTCCTCTTCATGTTTAAATGGGAACCTCATAACTGTCACCCCCGTGTTTAAATGGGAGCTTCAAGCATCTCCTCTTCACGTTGAAATGTACCTCATGCTTTTCTTCCTTTGAGTGTGAATCTTACACTCCTCCTTCTGATTTTTACATGTAAATGTCATGTTTCTCCTCCTCATTTTTAAATTGAGACCCATGCCTCTCCCCCTTATGGTTAAATAAGAGTTTCACACAACTCTTCTCACTTAGATCTACAGAAGACGTAGCTCTATATTTTCTTCGTTTCTGCTCCGAGAAAGCGTAACTGTTTTCTAAGTTGGTGTAGTTTGTGCATCCATACATTTAACTAATTTGTATTTACTTAACTATTCGAAACGAATAGTGGGTCTTTATTCTGTGTCCGTCGATTATTGCTCGAAATACGTCACATCATATTGATGTAAATATGTGAAAATATTTGTGTATGTATTTTTAATGATGTGCTTGAAAAGTGCCTCATCTTTTATTTTAGAATTTGTTGTTCTGGTTTCCAAACTTTTTAATTTGAAGTAAATAATGCATTGTGTGTGTGTCTTAAGTTTCTTGCATAAATGCACAAACCACTGGAAACTGAAATGAGTCAGATTAATCAAACTTGACTTGAAATCATTTGTTATATCATTGAATATACAAACAATATTCTACAAATAAGCTTGTTTAAAACTTTGTCTTCTCGTTCTACTCCCTCTAATCGCTGACGTAGTACAGATATTCACTACTTATAAAGGCAACATCTTCAGATAGCATCGACGTATCTTTCACAGAAAAATAGGGAACAGTTTTCATCCTGAAAGAACAAAAAAGGAAGAGAAACTAGAAATCACATTTGGCATAAGAAGATTTTATCCGCTAAAGCATATCTATTTTATTTACAACAATGTTTTGTGTAAATATGTTATTCTGTGTCAAGTAGGTGCCTTCGCATCAAATTAAGTAAACGTAAAACAAGCATACACCCAAATCAGGTTTAAGTTACATTACTGTATCGTCTGTTCAACTGCCGTTATTCACGTTACTTTATATCTCTGTTTCCTAAACTATAACAAAGAAAGATTTATGACTCTCTCTCGAATCGATTCACAACGATTACATGTAGTACACCATGATAACGTCCGATAAGTACGAGCTTTTGATACAAGAAAACGTTTAATATGAATAACGAAAACACATATCTTTATTTGTTACAACATTGTATAGCTATAGCCTCACAATTTATGCCCCAAATATAATTTATTTTTATATTATATCAATTCTAAACCAAAAGTAAATGAACTATTTTAAGATATTTCCATACCAAGTGGACATGCAAATAATAAATAAGCAAGCACCTCAATAATATTATGTATATTTACATGTAAGCAGAGAGCATAGTTCCTAACCGGACATAGTGTTAAAGAATGGGTAAGATTATGTGTATTAATTGGGCATGGTGGTTAGGGCGCTCGATTATCAATCTGCGGGTCGAGAGTTGGATCTCCGTCATCTGACATGCTCGCCCTTTCAGTCATTGGAGCGTTATAATGTGACGGTCGATCCCATTATTCGTTGGTAAAAAAAGTAGCCCAAGTGTTGATGGTGAGTGGTGTTGACTGGCTGCCTTCCCTCTAGTCCATAACTGCTAAATTATAGACGGCTGGCGCAGATAACCC
This sequence comes from Limulus polyphemus, assembly GCF_000517525.1. Taxonomy (NCBI): domain Eukaryota; kingdom Metazoa; phylum Arthropoda; class Merostomata; order Xiphosura; family Limulidae; genus Limulus; species Limulus polyphemus. The sequence goes on from NW_013667123.1 coordinate 221,055, forward strand.
TCGTGCATCTTTGCGCAATATCCAAACAAAACTAAAACATTCTATTTAGAAAGTGTGTATAAAATCCAAAGTCTATATTGTGAACGTTTCTGTATCTAAACAAAATCAGTCTCTAAAGATTTCTGTTTTCAAAGTTGCAACACAAATTCGTAGCATTTCTTGTTCAATTTCATTTCTAAAGATATCTCTTATTTTGATGGAAAATTTGACGCATTAGATCTCATACTGTCAAACTCGTCTAATGAGCATTATACTGGATTTGTCTCGAAGGGCCGTACAATGTGCTTGTTATTAACACTCGAAATTAAATTTCATTATCATTGTTTGTAATTAAGCACAAAGCTACACAATGGGCTATCTGTGCTCTGCCCACCACGGGTATCGAAACCCGGATTCTAGCGTTGTAAGTCCGTGGACATACCGCTCTGCCACTGGGGGGCATTTGATTATTAAGTAATCTAGACAGTTAGATACCTTGCATTACAAATTTAAGAAATATAGCGTTTTATTATGCTCCATCTTGAATTACGGTTCTACTCATTTTGGCGGGAATCATTTTCAAGGAGAATTATATAAGTTTTTCAAATTTTTTTGGCCGTTTTTGTGAAATGTGAGGATATCATAGTTTTTCATAACTGGAATTTTTTTTCAGGAGTTAAAACTCTTAAAATATTTCAAGATACGTCGATTATTTTTGTGATTTTCTTTCAATAACTGATATTAAGCTCATATTAACTTAAACACGTGGTCAATTCGTATATCTCCAAGTTTTTGTATCTGTCTCAAATATATCTCTTGCGTGAGTATTGTTAACTTGTCCCCAGCGGCGCAGCGGCACGTCTACGGACTTCCAACACTAAAAAGCGGGTTTCGATACCCGTGGTGGACACATCTCAGATAGCCCATTGTATAGCTTTGTGCTTAACTATGAACAATCCAACAAAGTAGTGCTAACTTTTAAGTTTCATCTCTGATAAGTTGAAGCATTTGCTTCATTGTTAGTCCTATTGTTTTAGTATGATATTTCTTTCGTTATGATGTCAGAAGTCCTTTTGGGTTAGTATGATAATTTGTTTCGTTACAACGTCAGAAGTCATTTTGTGTTAGTAAGATAGTTTGATTCGTTATGAAAAATGACATGAAAAGGCTTATATTTATCTGTAAAATCCAGTTGAAAGTTTTAAATATTTTGTAATGATAAAAAATACATTTTAGTGCTACTAAGAATAGGAAAAAATATGTATATGTTTAATTAAATTGATTTTAATAAAATATCCAACATATTTTGAAATGTTATCCTACTGACAAATGGCAATAGCGTCACTTGACTTTTATACTTCCGATGTCGAGGGACTTACATACATCTCTAATAATAACTTAATTCTGTCATTATTTCAACATGAAAAATTACGTTTTTAAATCTTTTTTTATTCATAAAAGTGGAAAACATACCGAACAAGTTTGTTTTTTTCATAATTTCTGAGAAGATTCAAGCATGCCCGTTAAATTATGTTTACGAAATGGAAAGTTTTAAATAACATCTTCCATTTTCTTTCATATCAAAGTTTTAACCTTTGATAATTAAAACGTTTGGAGTTAGACGCTCGTGTTTAGTATCGTGTTATGCGTGTCTTTAATCTTACCTTTTTTTTAAATGATACATAGGCCGGTCGTGGCCCTAGTGGTTAGCGTCCAGTACCGTGAATACGACGGTCTATGTTTCACGTTCCATTCCCGAAAAATCGCGTTCGGCTCTTATGACCGTACGCTTATTATAAAAATATTTAGAAACGTTCCCTTTTGTTGTTGAAGTCAAACGCTCAGAGCCTTCCGGTGGCGAATCCAAAATTTTGTTCAAGGGAAGGGACTTAAATTTGTTTTTATAAAGCTTTCATTTGCCGTATAGAATCACACGTATTCATACAACCTATAACAAATATCTGCCTATAAAATTCAATAAAGCCTTATTTGAATGAATCACTTAATCAAGAACATAGTAAGAAATAATTGTATGAAACACCAGCTTTTATATTTGAAAAAAATCGAATATTGTTCTTCATTGCTCCTCTTGCTAACAAACTTTTGATAAGAAGTTTCGGATTGGACAATATAATCATTCTGAACCAATCACAATGAGCATTGTGTTTTGTGTTAAATAGCTTAATTATCCTGAAGCAATTACAGAGAACGTTTTCTGATAAGGAGTATTATATTAATTTCAGTGTCAGAAAGGTCCAAAATTGACAGGACACTTATTTAGGTACCTTTCCGCACATTACAAGTAAATGAAAATTTTCAAACTATTTTATTTATTTTCATTATTTATTTTCTATTTTCACACTATTTTGTTCTCTAAGCAGATTCGACGAACCCCAACTGATCCGCCACTGGCTTCTGTTTCTATGTTACATGACCTGCCTGAATACCGCTACGAACGTAGTCATCGTTTTTAAAAATGACAACAGCTGTTTCTACTGTCAAACTAAGACGTTCAGAGCCTTCTTCCTGTTTCTGTTGTTAAATTAAAACGTTTAAAGTCGTCTTCTTGTTTCTACTGTTGAACTAAAACGTTCAGAGCTGTTTTCCTGTTTCTACTGTCAAACTAAGACGTTCAGAGCCTTCCCTAAATTTTACTTCGTATATTTGAGGAAAGGTAGCTAATCAACAGCACCCACCGCCAACTCTTAGGCTACTCTAATCAAATAGTGGGATTTGGCCATCGCTCTTATAGCAGAACCACGGCATTAAAGTGCGGAGCACATTTTATTGGCAACAGGCCGCGAACCATGAACCCTCGGATTCATAGTACACGCACACTAATTACTAAATTACGTTTGACCCCACTTTGCACGTTGTTGTCTAAAACTTATGTAAGATGTGCTTTTAAACAGCAGATAGAAAAATGTTGCATTTTATTCGTCCGTTTTAATGAACTCGTCTATCTTTCAATTTATATTTCACTTTTTATTATAACTGCTTAATTAAAGTTACTAGAGTAACTTTAGACTGTCACGGTTTTCATTGCAGGGCCGTAATTATCGAGAACAAGGCTTAACAGGACGTTTGAAATGTGTCAAAGAAAACGACAACGAAGACGTAATGTGTTTACAGGAGTCTCTATGGTAACGATGCGCAAAAGGATTTGCGTAGAGTGCTTGATTTGTAGAGTCACGCAGCTCAAAGATCGCTTGGGCAGTTAATATTTCCACGTGTGTGCGAGTTATTGAATGTTAAGGTTTTAATAATTAATTATGCCATTTATATTTTGAATTTGATTGAGTGAAGAAGGCTTAACGTTGAATAAAGTTGTTCTTTGTTTTTCACTTGGCATTTTGATGATATCACATATAGTTGTCTACCAAAGTATACGCTTCTCGTCTTAACAGCACATACAAAGACAGGGGTTTGGATTTATCGTAGTGCAATAGGAATGAAGAAAAACCGATAAGGTTGTGTGTTAGTCACATCACAGTGCTCAAATTATGCAGTTGTGGCAGTCACATACCTTTTAGATTAGTTCGTGCCTCTGTTATGAACAATTGTTGTCGTTACAAAGAATCGTATGTGTCAGTTTTATTCGGTTAGTGAAATCAACGTGTCGAAAAATGTCCACACCATTACAAGCAGGAAGCTCAATCGTTTATATGAAAAATCTATAAATAAACACTAAAACTCAGTTTAACGCACACAAGCGTTATATGGAGAAGTAGTGTTGTTCGAAAATTACATGCATCCCCCCCCCCCCATAAAAAAGAAGCCACACTAAGTGGAGTTACTTTGCTGGTTTATTTCAAGAGAAACACACATGTGTCGATAATAACTTCATTGATCAAATCGTAAGTAGTCCATGAACCAACGTTGTTTTTTTCGTTTTTTTTTATACAAATATCCTGTCGTGCTTTTAATTTAGATATTTTACTAATAAGATGATATTACCAAATGGCTACCTTTAACAAGTTTCTCTATCATGCAACAGAGAGTACTTGCATTACTTAAATTTTTCTATGCACAGTTTTGAAACTTAAAGTTAGCCCTAAAAGTTTCTTACCTTCATAGCATACGGATATTAATGTATTTAGGGTTAGAGCTCACCAGTGTTTATGTACTCTGGTTTCTATATATCCTTAGAACTCACCGGTATTGACATACTCTGGGTTCTATATGTCCATAAAGTGCACCGGTGTTGATGTACTCTGGGTTACAAATGTCCTTAGAGCTCACAGGTGTTAAGGGCATATAGAACCCAGAATACATCAAACTGGTGAGTTCTAAGGGCACGTAGAACCCAGAGTACATCAATGCCAGAGAGATCTATGGGCATATAAAACCCAGAGTACATCAATACCGGTGAGCTCTAATGACATATAAAACTCAGAGTACTTCAACACTGGTAAGCTCTATGGGCATATAGAACCCAGAGTACATTAGAGGTTATTGGCGTTCATGCCTTCTGGGTACTTATAATATGGTCTGCTTATCTGTATAAATCAAGAAAGCTGCATCATCTTGAGTTTTACATACCTCTGGAAGTCGAGAAACTATATATATAATAAGATCAGTATATTTATATAAGTCCAAGACACTGGACTACTTCGAGCTACAAATAGCTCGAGAGTTTACATATTTTTGGTTACAGCTACTTTTAACACTTACAAACATGACTTACCTGGAATTTTTAGTATCGTTAGAAGTCAAGAAAGTTCTTCATTTACGAAAGAATGTGAATATCTGTAAATATTAATGACGTTGTCCTACATTGTGTTTTATACATCTTTAAAAAGCTAAGGAAGGCGATGTACCAAGATATCTACGTGTCTTTTTAAGTCGTGAACTTAAATGTATTTTTGGTTTCAAAAATTATTAAAAACTCAGAAATTTTCTGTTTTATGGGTTCTGTGTCATCAAGACAACATTATTGTCCAGTGATAAGTTTCTACGTGCTTTACAGCCCTCAACTAGATTAACAGATTAATTTGGGATTAAAAGATAATCACAGGCCTATTGAAAAATGGATACTTGATGTTTTGTTAGATGGTTCATCTAATTGTAAAACATTTAACAAAACTAACAAAATTCGATTGTTTGTTTAGGGCTTTCGCGCAAAGCTACACATTGGCTATCTGCGCATAGTCGTGTGTAATTTTGAACTGATAGATTAGTGGGAAAACATTAAATCAATAGTAATAACCATCAACTCTTTATTCTTGTCTAACCAAATAGTGAGATTTGATTGTTACTTTTATTGTGCACCCATGGCCCCAAAGTAAAGAGCACGCTTTTTTGTGTGTGTCAACGGGACACGTACCATGAAATTCCTGATTCACAGACCGATCACACTAAATACTGGGTCACGCCTGGTCTAAAATTTAATAGATCAACTTAGTAAAGTTATACTACATTCCTGTATTAAAATAGGTACCTTATCTCATAATAATCACGGTTTTAACTAGGTATGTATATTTAGTTTCACTCTGGCTGCTAACTTATCGTATATTAGAGGATAATTATTGCTAAGCCTACACAGTTAATTATCGACTTTTACACGGATCACTTAAAATCATTTTAGTCTATTCCATAATAAGTTGTTGAGATATTTATTTCATTAAAGTCAGAGGGATTATATTATAATCAAATGCTCTAATTTATTTATAACTCTTACGCAACCACAATGTTTTCGAAATTGTGGGTCGCGGCCTTTTGGAGGGAGTGTCCAAAAATAAAAAAACGACGGAAGAAACAGAATCTTTTCTTGTTTTTCTTTTTCTTTTCTTTTTGCTCACTCCTTACAAGCATTTAAAAAATATATTAAAAGCAGGTAAAGAAAATGTTGATTTTGCTGTTATCACTTGCGAAAAGTATTTTAATATGAAGGTTTGTTTTGTTTGTTTTTAATTATGCACAAAGCTACACAAGGGCTATCTGTGCTCTGCCCACCACGGGTATCGAAACCCGGTTTCTAGCGTTGTAAGTCCGCAGACATGCCGCTGTGCCACTGGGGGGCTAATATGAATGAAGCGCAATGGAAACTTTGCTGAATTAAGGGGGCGCCACTAGTTAAAATTAGGAAAACACTGGATTCTTACGACATCCAAATACTACCTTAAGAAGTGACACCTTTTCGGCCAAACAAATATTAATGTTACAACAAAAATACGATATGACTTATAACTTATGGAATGAAACAATTTCAAAACAATAACATAACAGAACCGATTTCAAAGACGAAAATGCTAATTTTATTTAGGTTTATTGAGAAACTAAGGTACTTGGCTTATCTTTACGAATTCAAAGTTCGTTTAGAATTCGCAAACGTCAGAGTACATTGGTAACTTTTTCTGACGTTTATAAGTTTCTTTACTTCGTTTTGACACTTTCGGTGTCATGCTTGGATATGTCTGAGGGCTTACAACGCTAAAATTCGGGTTCAGATACCTGCGATGGCCAGAAGCCTATCATGGGTAACAACAAACAAATCAAAAGTTTAAATATGAAATCAAATCAACCATTGACATATTTAAATTGGATGTCTATTTTATCCCTAACATTCTCTTTTCTGTATGCTTGTGTAAAAATCTGCAAAGAGGTTTGGTTTGAATCTCGCGCAAAACTACACGAGGGCTATCTGCGCTAGCCGTCCCTAATTTAGCAGTGGAAGACTAGAGAGAAAGCAGCTAGTCATCACTACCCCCCGCCAACTCTTGAGCTACTCTTTTAACAACGAATAGTGGGATTGACCGTCACATTATAACGCCTCCCTGGCTGAGGGGCAGGTATGTTTGGTGGAAAGGGGATTCGAACCCGCGACCCACAGATTGTGAGTCAAGCACCCTAACCACCCGGCTATGCTGGGCCACACTGCATAGAACAAGAAAAGTATGCATTGTTTAAAATTACTTAACACAGAACAAGAAAATTCACACATTGTTTAACACTGCTTTTTATCTCTAACATTCTCTTTTCTGTATGCGTGTGCAAAAATCTGCAATGGGAAAAAGTGTATGGGAGAAACCTTTACAAAATTAATGAAACTATTTATTTTATAACATAGCCATGAAGCTACAACCTTAGGATCAAATACACAAAATAACATATACAAAGATTAAAATAAAACTCACAAACTGTCTTCAGAGTTTCTCAGAAGATCTGAGGACAATTTATGAGTTTTTTATTTTATTTTAAAAAATTAAAAGTTATAGAAAACTTGTTTGAGACTGTAACATATATAATGCATTATCTTGCCATGTCTATATAATCCCAGATCACCATTCACACGTATTTTCAGTTTTCAGTACGGTGTACAAAGGGGTAAACTTATGTTTATTGTTTTCTCAACTTTAATCAGTTGCGTGCTTCTTGTATTGTTTTTATAGATTATTTATGTAGTATCTATATTATCAATAGCCTATAAACATATTTATTATAAAAGAGTGTGTCGTATTAATTTCGTTAATAGCCAGTTCTTTAATTCGGAAGTTCGGATTGCAAAGGAAAGTATTACATTTCAAAGTAAGTAATCCTAACCAATTGTAATTAAATTAGTAATTTGGCAAAATACTGTAATAAAAAGAATCTGTTTAGTCATCTATGTTCCTCGATGGATTAATTGTAAGTCAGGGGCATATAGCGCAAATAGTAAGGTTTCGATACCCGCTGAGAGCAGAGCACAGATAGCCCATTGTGTAACTTTGTGTTTAACAACAAACAAACAATAAACACGTAGAAAATATATTATCCATGTCATGGCAAATGCAAGCCAAACTCAAATTATTTGCACTGTATAAGAGCAATATTCCAGATCCTGTGCTGATATTGGATCTACTTCCTCCATCGTCAATCGTGCTTAATCTGATTAGCATGATTTCGCATTACTGCCAGGCGCTGCTCCATTGTAAAAAGCTTGTGCGAAGGATAGAAAAACATACCTTAGATCATACTTCTAGGTAACCTTTCCATATACTTGCCACTGTGCATGGACATTGGCTTTTAAGACTACTTGTCATTAGAACAAAGTAACAAAACTCCATTGGAGAACTTGAAAAGTATGTGATCGAGTGGAGTACTGATTCCCGTTTCTTGGGCCATTTATCCTGTGAAAGCGACCGTTTATTCTGAGATATAACTGAGCTTTTTGCTTATCAGCAAAAGTAAACTTCAAGTCCTTGTTTATTATCTTGTTAAATGTGCCAAGAGATATGCCAAGGTTCATTACAATGTCTTTACGTGCTGGAAACTTCTCTTCCGTAACCATTGCATTCATTTAATTACTTTTAAGTTCACCTTGCCTCTTAACTGTACATTCGACTTATCTCGAAGTTTCGAATAAAGGTTTAATCGTGTTACTAAAGGAAAGGGAAGTTTCATGAAACCTATCGTGACAAAAGTTCTGAAATTTTCAGCAACAAAAGAAAGCAAAAGGTTCACTGAGAAGAATATCAGTGACTATCCATAAGAGTAAAATTTCGTGAAAATCTTGAAGCAAAGCAGTCAATCAAACTAGTTGATTTGTCAGTTAATATTTATTTAATAAACTATGATGTCAGGCTATAACTAAATGTTAATGCGCTCACAATGTTGCAGAGAAATACAGAGGTTAAATAAGGGCGAAACGGTCCTGAACGGCGTTCTACATCTTGAGGATTCAAGCCATTAGTGTTCTTTGTCTTCTGATTGGAATGTCGAAGTGGATCACAAAAGGGAGTTCCACTTTTTTTAAATCCACAATTTAACCACTTTAATTAATACGTTTTGTTAACAATTAAGGATAATTTGAATAGATTGTAGAAAATGACTCAATATCATTTTAGGCATTGTATACATGGCAGAGTTTTTATTGCAATGGATTGCTCCTGCCTATTTCTAGAATGGAACAACGTTTCGGATTCTGTATACTGAGGCCTTCTTCACATAGGAACTCTACATTTTTTTTTGGTGAATTTGTTCTGAGTGGCTGAGATAAGTAGCAGCATAGGCTTTTTTTAGTTATTAATTTCTTTTATTCGCTAAAACGTGAATGCCAATGAAGAAAATATTAAGTAGATGCCTAATTCATTCTTTGATTCACTACTTCTGCTACAGTAGACTAGTC
>NW_013667123.1:231125-240584 GCF_000517525.1 Limulus polyphemus
AGGGACGGCTAGCGCAGATAGCCCTCGTGTAGCTTTGCGCGAAATTCAAAAAAACAAACAAAACAAACAGTAGAATAGTTTCACTTAATTCACAGCTTATCAATGCTGCTTGGAAGAACGAAGTAAATAAACAAACTAAGCCTCATATTGTGGTGGAATATAAAGAGTTTATTTGGTTTTGATGTACATTCCTTTTCTCACCTCTAATAACCTAAAATACTTTAGATGTATAACATGTGACATTCCGTCATAGTTAGTTATCCATTATTATACAGTAGGCTAATGTTTACTTATTTAGTTGTTAATTTGTTTTCCTCACCAAAACTCCTTGTAAAGCTTTCCATAAGCCATTTTGTGTACGAGGAAGACGGTTTCCCATAATCCATTTCAAAAGTTCGATCACACAGAAATGTATAAACTATCGTCCGGTGACTTAATGTTTGTTTTTTTGAAGTTAAGCACAAAGCTACACAATGGGCTATATGTGCTCTGCCCACCATGAATATCGAAACCGGTTTCTAGCGTTGTAAGTCCCCAGACTGGGGGGATAGGTGACTTTAACGACGTGTCTTCGTATGGAATAGCTCGAATACGCTTTTCATTCTCCAGCTGCTTGACATATGAAACGGTTGAACGTGCCCCCCAGTGGCACAGCGGTACGTTTGCGGATTTATACTACTAGAAACCAGGTTTCGATACCCGTGGTGGGCAAAGCACAGATAGCTCATTGTGCAGGTTAACCAGTAGACTTCTAAAGTGTTTGCAGCAATTCTATTCTGAAACTGCCTTTAATCACGGAAATTATTCTCTGAATATTTTTCTGACCTCCAATACCGAAACTCTAAACTAAAGAACCAAAATATAAAAAAAGACTTAATTGAACAAAGGTCATAAGATAAGAATGAGTGCATTGTTATAAAGCATTGTACGAAACTATGGATTGATAGATCCATCCCAGCTTATTAAAATTGGAACAGTAACTTTCTATAATAAAATATATAATTAAAATAGTGTTGTTACATTCAGACCACCAAATGTTTGTGTGAGAGAGAAACTGATTTTAAGGTTAATAATAGGTATACACTTTGCAGGAGATTTGGTGCAAAGACAGAAGTAAGCTACTATTCGATATATGTGTATAGGAACATAAAGAAGATGGTGAACACTAGTAAGCCATGAAATACGAGTATAGGAACATTAAAATGGTGAACACCAGTAAGCCATGAAATACGAGTACAGGGACATTAAGATGGTGAACATCAGTAAGCCATGACATACGAGTACAAGGACATGAAGAAGATGGTAAACACCAGTAAGCCATGAAATACGAGTACAGGGACATGAAGAAGATGGTGAACACTATTAAGCCATGAAATACGAGCACAGGGACATTAAGATGGTGAACACCAGTAAGCCATGAAATACGAGTACAAGGACATGAAGAAGATGGTAAACACCAGTAAGCCATGAAATACGAGTACAGGGACATGAAGAAGATGGTGAACACTATTAAGCCATGAAATACGAGTACAGGGACATTAAGATGGTGAACACCAGTAAGCCATGAAATACGAGTACAGGGACATTAAGATGGTGAACACCAGTAAGCCATGAAATACGAGTACAGGGACATGAAGAAGATGGTGAACACCAATAAGCCATGAAATACGAGTACAGGGACATTAAGATGGTGAACACCAGTAAGCCATGAAATACGAGTACAGGGACACGAAGAAGATGATGAACACCAATAAGCCATGAAATACGAGTACAGGGACACGAAGAAGATGATTAACACCAATAAGCCATGAAATACGAGTACAGGGACATTAAGATGGTGAAAACCAGTAAGCCATGAAATACGAGTACAGGGACATGAAGAAGATGGTGAACACCAGTAAGCCATGAAATACGAGTACAGCGACACGAAGAAGATGATTAACACCAATAAGCCATGAAATACGAGTACAGGGACATTAAGATGGTGAACACCAGTAAGCCATGAAATACGAGTACAGGGACACGAAGAAGATGATGAACACCAATAAGCCATGAAATACGAGTACAGCGACACGAAGAAGATGATTAACACCAATAAGCCATGAAATACGAGTACAGGTACATGAAGAAGTATAAGGACATGAACCAGATGGTGAACACCAGTAAACAATGAAATGTGAGCATAGAGACATGAAGAGGATGGTGAACACTAGTAAGCCATGAACTACGAGATAATATTCCAGATATTTTTAGTAGGAAATCCTGAGAAGAATATTAACGACAGGTGAATATAAGAAGAGATGTGATATGCTGATAAAACGAGATAATATCATCGGACATGATGGAATGGGGACAGAAATAGATCTCGTCAGGACTACTATGAAATTTGTAAGAACGAAAAATCTATCCGGAGTGGGATAACAATGTGCCAAACCCACTCAGAAAGGCCAAAAAAACTAAAATAAAGCAACAGAATTCATTATTTTGGAAGATGGAATTAAACTCAAACTTCTTCCTATAATATATATATAACAACAAACAGTAAAGACGGGAATTAACGGAAGAAAATGTAGAAATAATTTTTTTTATATTAGGGTTGTTGTTTTATGTTGTTGTTTTGATCATTCACGCAAAGCTACAAAATAGATTATCCGACCTATTGTTTTGTTTGTTTGTTATTAAGCACAAAGCTACACAATGGGCTATTTGGACTATGCCCATCGCAGATATCGAAACTCGAATTTTGGCATTGTAAGCTATGAGACTTATTTCTTAGCCACCGGGGGGGGGGAGCTGACAAACTGTGGACAAATCTATGGTAACTCTTGACATGTTTTTGGTATTAGTTTATATATTTTTTCGGGCTAGTAAGTAATCATGACTAACATTTTGAAGTCTGTATGGTACCAGTAAGGGATCCAGGAAGATCCATTGGGCCAATCCCCCCCTCTCTCTCTCTTCCAGTAGGTCATTCATGCACTTATATTATAATATATTATGATCGATTAAAAGTTCACCACAGCCCTTTTCATCGGTATAACTGTCAAACTTTCCATTCCTTCTTTAGCCCATCAGTGAATAATACTTGATATAAGTTGATTCCGGGGGTCAGTTCAAGATCATGGTTCTAAAAGTTAGCTCAGCAAATGAAGGAAAGGAAATAAAGGGTTTCTGGCTATCGCCAGTGGCTTTGACTTGTATTTTTTGAGAGCCAATATTTTTACCTGATTGTTCTATTTGACGAAAACTCAGGACGAGTTACGAAATTACTGAGGTCGATATATATATATGTTTGCTGTATATCAATTTTAAAAGGTCCTTTACATATACCCTCATTTATTACGTATGTCAGAATTAGGGAATTCTCCATCACAAAATTTGAAACTTCTATAGCTTTTAATCTTAATTAAGTGTAACATTCCCTTAGTATAAATTGTTTTGACTTTGATGCATAGTCTTTTACTCACCACTAACAACTTAAGATACTTTAGGGTGTTTGGATAATGTGTGATATACAGTCACCATTAATTACCCATCATTATTATTTAACGGACTACCTCGTTATTTATTTAATTATTAATTTCTTTTCTTTACCAAAACGTTAATTTTAGTGAATAAAAAATGACGTAGAAGCCTAATCTATTTCCTTATTCGCTTCTTTCTCTGTAGCAGACTAGTTTCTTTGAATTCACAACTTATTATTGCTGTTTTTAAAAGCGAATCAAATAAATATAGTATTTTACATTATGATTAGTGAGTAAATGGCTATACATCAAAACCAAACAAACTTTGCATGTTCCACTACCATATGAGGCCTACTAGAACAAGGTAAACCCCTCTTTCGAAAAAAAAAATGAGTTTGATACCCGCTAAACAACCAGAATTGAAAAGCTACAGAATATCATACAAGGAAGAGTTATCCACTTTATACTGAGCAATTTTCCGTTTGACATGTACATATTTGTCATTCGCAAGAGATCAAGATTGGGTAAAAATGTTATTATTTCAATTTTGTTTAACGTTATACCTTCCAAGTATATTTGTAAGTTTTATTTCATAGCGGGAAATAAATTTGTAGAAGTTTCGTAAACATATTGCATGGTAGCATCGTGTAGCGTGTCAATAGTGCATATGGGCGTAGGCCTACAGCAACATCATGTAGCGTGACTACGGTATATATACGAGTAGGTCTACAGCAGCATCGTGTAGCGTGACTATAGTATTTACACACACATATATATATATTGCCGTAGGCCTACGTCCATATATGCTATTATTACGCTATATAATACTCCCATAAACCACTAGATGTTATTCGAAGTTGTCAATGGTAGCAGAAAGTATTGGTCATTTCTTACTGCACAGTTGCAGGTAGGAGTGACCAGCAAATATAAATGGAAAATGTCAGGAATTGACCATAGTGATATTTCAAGTTTCGAAAAGTCTTCAACTTCTAAAGACTTTGTAAAAATATCCTGTATCTACCCTTGAGTACATAATATTTTGTGAGTGGTAAATATCAGAATGTATAGATCATGGTCATATTTACTGATATTTGACGAGTAATTATACGAATGTGTTAAGTAATTACTAGTATTTGTTTTGCATTTGTTTTTATTCTTTTCCAATGTTTTGTATTTGTCTTGTAATTTTTTGCATTTGTTTCTTAAGTACCTGATATTTGTGTGCGAGTGCTACATTCAGTAATGGCTGCCGTCTGTCTGATAGTGCTATGTAATGAAAGATATGCATTTGTTCTAGTTTTATTTCGCTCTCCAAGTATTAATTTCATAAATTCTACATATGACTGAAATTCATCAAAATAATTCGATTTCAATTTGTTTTTTCTTGATTTATTGAAGGTAAAAATCTTGACAAGTTTTGAAAGGTTTTAAGAGTTTCACAATCCCGAGGTTTATAAAAAACATTATTTCAAGTCCCATGCTGCAATTGGAGTTGCTTCTTCCACCTTTGATAATGCTTGGTCTAATGGCCATGACCACGCACTAGGCCCGGCATGGCCAGGTGGTTAGGGCGCTCGACTCGCAGTCTGTGGGTCGCGGATTCGAATCCCCGGCACACCAAACATGCTCGCCCTTTCAGCCGTGGGGGCGTTATAATGTGACGGTAAATCCCACTATTCGTTGGTAAAAAAAGTAGCCCAAGAGTTGTCGGTGAGTGGTGATGACTAGCTGCCTTCCCTCTAGTCTTACACTGCTAAATTAGGGACGGCTAGCATCGTGGAGCTTTGCGCTAAATTCAAAAACAAAACAAACCAACATTTCAATTACTATTGTAATAAGATTCTGCAAAAGACAAGGTTAATCTTAGACACATACTATGGCTCCTCGGTGGGACAGTGGTAAATGTATAGACTTACAACGCTAGAATCCGGGGCTCGATTCCCCGCTGTGGACCCATTAGATTGCCCAATGTGGCTTTGCTCAAAAACAAAACAAGCAAAGAAACTCTTTGTATGACAGTCTTTCCATAAACACCTCAATACTCAGTATACTGTTCAAAGCCGGTTCCCAAGGCCATATTTAAGCAGGTTAAAGGCACAAAAGCTCATTGGATCTGCATTGACAGGTTTAACAGGATTTTTGTAATTTTCTAAGCCTTTTCTTATGAAAACATTTATAAGTTTGAGGTGTAGGTGGGCGCTTATGGGCTCTTTTCAACTTCCAATCCTCATTATTATCACCTTGTCAGTGGTACCAGAAAGTATAATCAAGTACAACGTAATGACGTTTTAGGCGAGGAGGTTCTTTGTGAACGGCACCAAAAGATACACGCTTCGTCGCAGTGGCATTTTAGGCGATTTGTTACCATAGCCTTCACTTTATGGGTGAAAGTGCTGCAACAGATTGGGTTGGGTTGTGGTTTTGGAGTCTATTTTTATATATATGTATGTTGCCCGGGCTTCACATCTTGCATCTGTGGTGACACTCCATTGCATTAGCACATTCAAACCATTCTTATAAAATGCAATTAAAAACCTCAGTAGTAGCATTAATAAAATTTTAGTTTCAACGACTAAAATTGTGAGAAAGCAAACATCAACTTGATCCAGACAATGTTTCACCAGTTAATAATTGCATGGTTATACTAGTATTTTCCTTTCAATGACAGCATCGGTAAGGTTGTTTTTCATTTATGTGGATTATAAAAACATTATGTAAGCTTTTAATTTCTCATTCATCCCAAAGAAAACTATCTGTAATAGTTGAAAGAAGTGCAGACTTAAAAATCATTACTTTTAGCCTTTTCCTGGAACACATCTTTTGTCGTTTTCGCAAACTCTATTACTTAGGTTGAGTACATTATATTAAAACAATTTTTACAGTTCATGTCGCTATGTCCAATCATAATTTATTTGACGAACGTGCAACTTGACAATAGCCCCGCAGCCTAGATTCCATTGTTAAAGGTTCCACCATAAAGCTGTCATGTCCAAAGCATAAAATTTCTCCCAACAAACTTTCCATAATCCATCTATTGTGTGAGTATGATGGATTCCAGTACCCATTTCAATTGTCAGATAGCACAGAAATCCATAGGCGCCGTATCCAATGACATAACTAATATTTATTCATATGGAGTTCTGTGAATACTATCTGATTCATTTTCCAGCTGCTTGAGGTACGTGATGGTTAAATGTATAACTAGCGAAAGAAAACTGCATACACATAATTTTCTAAATAGAAATCCTTCTTAATAAAGTTGCATATTGTTACCTGGGGCATGTGAACAAATTTTGCCACTGACTTTTCTGTTTGTGGATTCTCACCTGTTACAATACACTACATATATCTTACTATGGCTGGATTATGACTTCTTGTGAGTCTCTTTCTGGATGGCCCTGGTGTCCAAGGTTGATCCGTATTCCTTTGATTTTCCAATGTAACCAAGTATAAAGGATATCTCTATCTTGAAAATTCTTAATCACCGATCTGAATACATCTTTATGATTTAAATGTATGAATATTTTGCACATTAGAAGAGGCTGTTACATGCCCTTCTCAAAAGTGATCAATTTTTGATGTATTACACCACCTCTATGCAAAACGCCAAACAGTGTCAAAATGTAGTTCTGATACATGTCGTTCCACCACGACTTTATATCGACTGTTGGCACGTGACTTGCTGATTTGCATATTCAAAATAGGTTAATACAACATGCTTACTCTGTATTTGTTCCTATTTGTATACATACACACATATATATTTGTTGTTTACTTCTATACCCAATTTTTTGCTAAAACATTATCCTCGGCATCAAAGGCTAATTACCAATATTTTTCACTATTTATTCCAAAACAGATTCTTCGTTTAAAAGCAATAGATAACCTGAAGTTGGACGTGTAAAGTATGAAAACAATTTATTTACGACTATAAAACAAATAATATGCTAGTACTGAGAAGCGAATATAATAAAGTTGACCATGTCAGGTGAATGGGTGGTTTTTCAAGAATAAAAATTGTTTAAGCCTTTTTTTTATTGGTTGAATACTTGAGTTTTTCAATTCTTCAAACTACGTTAAACTAAGCAACGATTTCTCATATTTTATACTTTTACATAACTTTAGAAGTTTTGATTAATTTACTGCTGCCCTTAAGAAGGTGTTTACAGTAATCATTATTAATGTGCTGATTTACACGAACAGCAAATGGGAGACTCGTCGTTTTGTGATCATTTTGAAATATATTTCGATATTTTAAAGATATTTCAAGTTATGTGTTATTTGAGATATTTGTGAATATATTCTTTTTAATTTTAGATATGTAAAAAGATAGAAAAATCATGAAATGTTAAATTTCTAATTCTTGAAAATGAAGCCATATATTCCTTTATTTAGTTTACCAGTTAAAGATCAATTGTTAAATTTCTAATTCTTGAAAATGAAGCCATGCATTCCTTTATTTAGTTTGCCAGTTAAAGATCAATTGTTAAATTTCTAATTCTTGAAAATGAAGCCATACATTCCTTTATTTAGTTTGCCAGTTAAAGATCAATTGTTAAATTTCTAATTCTTGAAAATGAAGCCATATATTCCTTTATTTAGTTTGCCAGTTTTAAAGATCAATCTTTTAAATCAGATATTACAAAATATTAATAAATGGACGTATTTTTTCTTTAAACTTCGATATTAAAAATAACGCCCCCCAGTGGCACAGCGGTATGTCTGCGGACTTACAATGATATAATCCGGGTTTCGATACCCGTGGTGGGCAGAGCACAGATAGCCCTTTGTGTAGCTTTGCGCTTAACTACAAACAAACGATTGAAAAACAAAGAAACTTTCTGAAACATGTACGGAATGAGTATATAGGGTAGAACTTAGCGCGAAGCTACATAATGGACGGGGAATTGAACCCTGGATTTTAGCGTTGCATGCCCTTAAGTTTATCGCTGACCCTTCGGGAAGACAGAGTGAAACTTGTGATATCATGCAATCTTTCTGATTTTGTTTTTTTCAATCATGCCTTAGAATGTTTTTAATTAAAAAGAACTGTGGAACTAAATTCACCATAAAACAAACTAAAATATTTGAGATCACATTCAAGACATAACTGAAACAATATTCCACCGATAAAAATACATCGGCTGAAATATATTTACTTCATTTCGAGAAAAACAGAAAAGATATAAATCCAAAGTAACCATTGTTTATTGCATGCTGTGAATAATGAATCAGTGATATTCTTAGTATCATGTCTGCCCATTTTTAATGTTAATCCTATAATATTCGAAAATTATATACTATATTTTGTTTGCTTCTAAAGGTACGCTTCTGCTCAATTTAAACATTTTCTTAACATAGTTTGTTTGAATTTATGCACAAAGCTACACAATGGGCTATCTGTGCTCTTCCTACCACGGGTATCGAAACTCGGTTTCTAGCGTTGTAAGTCCACAGACATACCGCTATGCTACTGGGGGCTTTTCTTAACAACTGCTGGTTTTAGGTTATCTCTGTATTCTTATTCTTGACTTTGTTTATGCATGTTAACTTGGAAGTTAGCTTTCTCAGGGTTTTCTAAAAAAAATGCAAAGTTATTATTTTATAATTCCTTTTTTTTTCTTATTATTAATTCTAGTAGATTGACGCTTTTTTCGTGTATTTCATCTGTAGGTCTTTGTTTAAGTTGGGTTTCAGTCTAGTCATACCTCCGGAAGTAGGAAGTCAAGCCCTTGTCCAGAATATGTTAACGAAAACAATCAAGCACTTTTAATTATCGTAGAAGTCTATTGTTATGTACAATTTCGTATTTTTCTCTTCGCCTAGTGTTGACTAAAAAAAGTAAATTACGGTTTAGTGCTGTTTTATTTTCTGTGTTTGTTTATCACCGTAAGACCCACAACAGGATAAAATATTTCATTTATTTTAATGCAAACTTTGATGACTGCGTAGTGTTTTGTTTTTTTTTACGTAAGTAATATATGTTTCGATATTG
>NW_013667123.1:241342-243551 GCF_000517525.1 Limulus polyphemus
ATAAAATGAAATTTTTATTCCTTTATAATTATTGAAACTATATATATTGAAAACGAGAATTTATGGCAGATGATGGAAATTATTCTATGTTTTGCTTCAGTGCTCAAAGCCTTCCAACAATTTAGGAGGTTTAATATTACTGAAAAGTACACTTCAAGATTAAATGTTTCTAGTAAAATTAGATAGTTTTTTTTTTCGGGAATCTTTTACTGTGAGGTGTTATTCGAATACAGATATTTTTTTAAAAGTTGTGTTTAGAAAAAAGAAGAAAAGTATATCCATCCCTTGTTTTTTGAACAAGGGCAATTATTAATTAGCTATTATTATTATCGTAAAGAAATTTGAGCGAAAACATTAAGTTGTTAACGCTACACTTATCATAAAGTTTATTTTTTGTTGTTGTGTATATATTCATATATCTGAACGTTTAACTGCATAAGAAAATATGATATGTGATAGGTGTACTTTCCCAACACTATGAAAGTATAGGCTTTGGCCATGTATTGTTGATGGGCTGGGTATGTTAGGAATGGGTGTGTAATAACCTTCCAGCACAACATGAAGGTAAAACAACATGAGGGGTGTGTGTAAGGGAACCAACCTGCCTGTCACTGCTATCATTTCCATCAGTATTTTTCAGGATAAACATGATCATTATCTAAGCCTAGCGTACAAATCTGCACAACGCTGAAGGAAGGAAACGCTTGTCGGCAGCTGGAAGCCAAATCACAAGCAACGTTTGTTACCATGATGCGTTTCCACGAAATAGTCGCTTAGCCTTTGTTTTTGTTTTTCACTGTATTTTGCTAGAAACAGATGCCCAACTGCAGCTGACAGTACAACTAACACTTCGTTTTAGAGAAACATTTTAAAATTGAAACTATGATGATAAGACCAGGAAAATGAACGTACGAGGGCGATCAATAGAACTGCCTGCCCTTAAGCAACATGCCCCCCCTCCCAGCTAAATTAGTAATCAATATCTATTGATAGAATAGAAGAAAAAACTATTTGAATCAGAGTAAGTGGAAAACCTAATATCACCTCTTCGATGATCTTTTCGTAAGTTAAATTAAAACCCACTTTTTTTTTTCAACGAAGTTAATAAAAGAGATTCCCTGATAACTTAAATATTTTGAAGCCTCAACCATTTTATTGGTGGACTGGAAACTAAGAATCGCAAGTAAAACTAATTTATTTGTTTTAGTATGTTTCTTGAAAAATAGTGCCATTACTAGTTTATAAATCGCCCCTTAAACCACATCCGCGGGGAAATATTGTAATTGTTTGTTTGTTTTTAATTATGTACAAAGCTACACAAGGGCTATCTGTGCTCTGCCCACCACGGGTATCGAAACCCGGTTTCTAGCGTTGTAAGTCCGCAGACATACCGCTGTGCCACTGGGGGGCGAATATTGTAATATAGTAACAACTTTGCCCGAAATGCTAATTAAAAAACCAGATAAGGAGTGAAAACACTGAGTTCTCTTTTAAGGTTGTAACATAACAGTTAAATATTAATAAGTCTGATCTGTGTTAACATAACATTTAGAGAATACTATGACTGAACTCTCCTTAAATGTTAAACATACCAGTTTGAATGTTAAAAAGTAAACTATCTTAAATGGCATCTTATTATAGGATCTTCAGAAAATATGTTTGAATAGTGAAGCAGAGACAAGTAGTTATCAAACAGCTGTCGCCTTAGACCACTTAGCTAATGCACATTCTAAACAAAATAACTTACCTCCTACACCTCCATGTAATTTCCACTTGGTAAACATAGCTATAATCGTGACTTGATGTCTTTTATCACATTGCAGAATATCTGGTATTATCTCGACAGTAATTTTTACAGGTTTAAGAACATCGAGTGAGAGCGGTCTACATACCTCTGTAACTAAGATACACCTTATCATCCTTAGTTGTTGTTTTTTATTGTTTCCCGAAGAAGTAGACTCCACAGAGAAGAGGGGATGCGATACTTGTCAGGTTTAGATACTGTTACAATTACGCTGTGAAACTAAAAATAATGATGAACCATACTGGTGACCAAACTCACAATGTCCCACTCCTAAAACTACCAATTTTTCATTTGTCAGGGGGTTGCTGCTCATGAAGAATAGGCTAAAACTAAATCACTATAAACAAACCCCTGGGGGTAGTAAGTAAAACTGGTATTTTTATAATCATAAATAATATTCAACGT
>NW_013667123.1:244376-253725 GCF_000517525.1 Limulus polyphemus
AAACATCGAGTGAGCGGTCTACTTGTGTGTAGACACGAGATTTAAATAAACCAATTTTTACAGGTTTAAAAACATCGAGTGAGCGGTCTACTTGTGTGTAGACACGAGATTTAAATAAACCAATTTTTACAGGTTTAAAAACATCGAGTGAATGTGGTCTACTTGTGTGTAGACACGAGATTTAAATAAACCAATTTTTACAGGTTTAAGAACATCGAGTGAGAGTGGTCTACTTGTGTGTAGACACGAGATTTAAATAAACCAATTTTTACAGGTTTAAGAACATTGAGTGAGAGTGGTCTACTTGTGTGTAGACACGAGATTTAAATAAACCAATTTTTACAGGTTTAAGAACATTGAGTGAGAGTGGTCTACTTGTGTGTAGACACGAGATTTAAATAAAACAATTCTTACAGATTTAAGAACATCGAGTGAAAGTGATCTACTTGTGTGTAGACACGAGATTTAAATAAACCCCTTTACAATGTCGGTGGACTTCAATATTTTAGAGAAAGTGATATTGAGCTTTTCTATAAAACCTGAAAAACGACTTTGAAGTTTTATATATAATCTAGAAACATTGCGTATGTTTCTTCGTTCTGATTAAGCTTTTCAACTCTAAGAGTAGATGACTTTGAACTATTATATAGAACCTAGAAACAATGTGTATGATTCAAGCTTATAATTAAATCTTTCAACACTTTAGAAACTGTTTTTCTAACATTCTATAAGTGACCACCATCTTTTATAATCCATCTATCTACATATATTATTCAGAAATATCGCGATAGACTTTGTTTATTATTATTATATAAAATAACGAATATCGATTTGAAAAATTTTAACTAGCAATAGTAATTATCATCAAAGGGCAAAAAGCTTTTTACTTCATAGAAATTAAGAGTAATAACAGCACGCAAAAGTAGAAACAAAGTATGAGCGTTCACCTTTCATCATCGATCGCCAGGCTTCACTCTTTTCATTGTTCGTTACTAGAGGGCAGTGAACTAAATACGCAACCAAATAAAATAAAATAAAAACAGTCAACATTAATAGAGAGCATTGTTTAATGAGCACCTCTTATTATGTAGAATTATAAACTGACTTTTATCTACGTTAAATATAATTATACATATTAATTTATTTACATTATGTGTCTTAAACAACAAGCACCTCTTATTACTGTTTTGCTTATCTAATTTTACTCGGGGTAGTTGCTTTGAGTATGGCACCAGCAAAAGAATATCAATTTTAATTATCAGTGAATGTCTATATGATTATGAGGAAATGCTCAAAACTAATAATTAATTCTATCTATGTTTTGAGCATGTATCTGCAAAATTATTCTTACGATATTGACGAATCAATTAACAGATACTTGAGCGAGAAAGCGTATCCTTAATTAATTGAATAAATTTACTTTGGAGCGAGTTACATGCAAAATAGCCAGATGGTTAGGGAGCTCGACTTACAATCTGAGAGTCGCGGGTTCGAGTCCCCTTCCCACCAAACATACCTGCCCCTCAGCGAGGGAGGCGTTATAATGTGATGGTCAATCCCATTATTCGTTGGTAAAAGAGTAGTCCAAGAGTTGGCGGTTGGTGGTGATGACTAGCTGCCTTCCCTCTAGTCTTACACTGATAAATTAGGGACAGCTAGTGGAAATATCCCTCGTGTAGCTTTGCGCGAAATTCAAAAACAAACAATACATGAAAAAAGATAAGTTCTAGATTTCGTTACCGAAAATCGTTGGCTTGGGAAATGCACTGCGAAAACTTTGGGACATAAAGTTAAAACTGGTCTAGTTGAGCTTCGGTTGGTTTGGAAATATTCTACATTTATGACAGTTTGTTTTTGTTACAACGAAATTGATTTCCACCTTTTAAAGAGTTTCACGGGGCAACCTGAGCTGTAATTGCTCGTGGATTTTTCTACTAGTATGTTAATTGAGCGTCCTTTTTTGTTTTTTGATAACGTATTCTAATAATCTTCTCTTGCCGCCATCAACTTCCCCGAACTATCCAGTCGTTAGATTCCACTACTCTCTTACTGCTTCTGTGACGCCTGAACTTTTAGTTATAAACTAGCTCGTCGTGTGGTATGATTCACACTGCCCGATCAGAACTGTTGGTATATAAGTGAGTTTGCGCAAGCCTTTTTGAATATTTATTTACAAAATAGGAAACAACATTTATCGAAAAATAGTAACTGTCAAACACGTGTGTACAATATAAATACGAACCCAAGCTTATTACATGTTTGATGTGGTTGGCTGGTTGGGAGGCTCGATTCATAATTTGCGGGTCGCAGGATCGAATCCCGCCACCGAACACGGTTGCCATTTTAGCCGTAGGAACGTTAAAAGTGATGATCAATCCCACTATTCGTTTGTAAAGAGTAGCTCAAGACTTGGTCGGTGGTTGATATTGACCAGCTACTTTCCCTCTATGTAGTTTCTCGCGAAATTCAGCAAACAAACAAATTAAATGTACCATTTAACTTATTTTGAAATATTTACAAACATGGCGATATCTCCTCCTTTTGTGTTTTTTTTTTTTTTTTTTTTGTCGAAATTCACTTACGATTCATAGTGACATCTACCATTTCTGGTTCTACGAATTTTAAGATATGATACCTTAAGCCATTAATGAAGCAGTCGGTTAGCAGTTGAATATAATGACTGGATTATTCGGATTAATCATTAATCGAAAAATAAAAAATCGTGGGCTTCTTAACGTTTGTTTGCTTCGCGCTCAAAGATACACAAGAGCTATATCTAATTGTAAACTGATAGACTAGATGTAAGGCAGGTAGCCAACAACACCTACCGCCAACTTTTGGACTACTGTTATCTGATTCAATAGTTGGATTTTACCTCACTTTTATAATGCACTCGCGGCGCCAAGGTACGGTGTGCAACTTCGAAGGAACAGGAGCGAACCCTAGACATTGAGATTTATAGAAGTTTACGCTAACCACTAGGCCACGCCTGGTTCAAAGTCCAAAAGTTTTCGATTTACTATTCCAAGTAAAAACAATCGTTAATCAATATCACAATAACTTTTTGGTCGACTTTAATGGAATTAAATAAATAGCTACGGCATCATATATGTGAGGTAATTAAGAAGCACTTATAATATTGAATTTCTTTAATAGATATTCAACTTTTTGACCTCGTTTTAGAACTTTTAGTATTGCATCACTCCAGCTTCACAATACAAAAACAGCAGAAAATCCACCACACATTGAAGAGTAGCTATGTAAACTATCGATAATATTTATGTAGTTTTTCTAAAGCGTGTTCTACCCAGTCGTAAACATGAAGCTGTCCACTTAGATTATCTGTTGTTTTCGATTTGTTTGTGGAAAACAAAAGCAGCTGTCCAGTTTATCCCACTGTTACTTAAAATTCTCATGCACAATAACATTTTGCTGTCAGGAATGAAATGAAAAATAATACTGAAATACCTTTAAGGGTTATAATGTCTGCGAAAGAGTCAGAAGCAGGTAGTGACACCGGTTGACACTCTGGTTATAAGCTGAACTTTGCGAAATGAGCTCTGGGAACAAGAGTGACCAGACACGGAGACAAGGTTATTTTTTATCCATATTAATCGATGTTCTTTCTCATTCACTGCTGATGTGGCATGTGTTAAAAATTAAATATTTATTTTCAACCAAAAAGCAGTAAGTACCTACCTACCCCAACTAAGTAGACGTTGACTGAATTCATTACGTCATGCCGCTAGGATTAGTATATATGTATGTATGTATATATATATATATATATTGTGAAATTTGCGAGAAATAAAGTAAGGATCCACAGGACGTAGTTGATAGATACTTGAGTTGCAAGCGCTCAGTCCAACTTTCGCTACTGCACTTCGAAGTTACTTTTCTTAGCAGCGAATAGTGTCGAAAAACAGGTTATTTTGAAAGCAATTTTAAACTATACGTAGATAAATAAACAATTGGCGATTTAAAAACCTGCAAATAGGGGTCGTAAAAAAAGTAAGGAAACTAGTATGGAGATACTGTAGACATTATTTACTCACACTACAAACCCCTATTTTGACTACATGCTATTTTATGTATTACATTTGTTGGAGTCGAAGTAGGGATTTGTACTTTGAATAAATAATGTCTGCAGTATCTCCAGCCTTGTTTCCTTTCTTTTTGTATGATACCTATTTGCAGGTTTATAAAATTCTCAAATTTTTATTTATCTTGTTTGTTGGCTTTTTTAATGCTCAACTATGGTCAAATGATTATTTGATATGGTAGCTAACTTTATACACTGTAATGATAATAAACATAGCTAGTAGCTAGCTGATACGGTTTTCACTTCATACATAATGTAGAGGTTGGCTCCCTAACGACACCGATTGTATAGTGTACAAAGCATTGAGTATCTAGATGTTACAGCCATCTAATGTTCATCTATTATTGGTTGATAATCCTGTTTCACCACGTACTTAAGCTTTTTAAAGGAACACCAGATATTTGTAAAAAACAAACTAACTTCAAGTGGTAATGATAACATCATTTACCCTAGAATTGTGATATTTTTTAGCTTATGTAAGATATAGAAGAAACAAGTCGACTTATCAATACCACTACGACCTACGCAGTACCTTATTTAGTATTCTACGAAAGATTTGGTGCAATATATCAGGTCATTTTTAGTGCAGGCTGGCAAGAGAATAGCAAGAAGAAGAATTACAAACTGGCCGTTTTGAGCGGATTATCATTTCCTTGTCAGTCTAACATGTGTGTTTTTTGTGCATTTTTGCAAGTGTACAGCCTTAGCAGTCAATAGTAAAGGTTTAAAGTTTTGTTTGAAATGAATCTTTACTGTTTAAGCTGCTTTTTGCTCGAATGTTCTATTAGGGTTTTGTGCAATTCCTTGCGATCCCTATTATGAACAACTATCGTAGTTCATGATTTTACATTTTTGACATTCAGACTTTGCAATAGTGTGCATAATGCTCAGCATAAAGCAAAACATTTGCCATTTTGAATCCTGGAGAAGAGTAATAAGCATGCTTATTTTATGCAAAATAAGCAAACTACGTAAACAGAAAAGACTACAGTAGTTTTGTTTCTTATTTTCCTTTTTGTTTGCTTTGACTACAAGACTATTGTTTTGTTTAATAGTCAACTGATAAATGTTTCTTCTGTACAGTCTAGGTTTTCAAGTTTTATTCAAGGGTGTTCATGAGTATTATATTTCTTTTTTATGTTTTTAATATCTCAGATGTGATTCATTCAAATAAATCGATTGACTCTAGTTCACTTGCCGGGCCGCCCAGTAGCACAGCGGTATGTCTGCGAACTTACAACGCTAGAATCCGTGTTTCGATACCCGTGGTGGCCAGAGCACAGATAGCCCATTGTGAAGCTTTGTGCTCAACTTAAAAAATAAACATCACTTGCCGGTAACATGTTTATTAGGGTCAGCTTGAAGATGTCCACATTATATGATATTGGAGTGAGAGATCGTGATGAGCGGCAAACTAAAGATACATTTACTTATCATCTATCAGGTAGGCACTAGTCAAATCTGTATCCTAAGTCAGCAAAATTTCTCTACAACCTGGAAATATTATTAAAGATTTGTCAAGGGATAGCATTTAAGACTTGTGAAAGATGAGGGTAAGGATTTGTCGAGGGAAAGCGAAATGGGGATTTTTAAGGACTTGTTAAGGGAGAGGTGCGAAGACTTGTCAAGAGAAAAGATGGGAGGTTTGTCAAGATATATGGGATAAAGCCTTATCAAGAGAGAAGAAGGGAGAATGGTAACTACTTGTCAAGGAAGAGGGTGTAAATACTTTTCCAGGGAAAGGAAGGGGGAATGATTTTCAAGATATATGGGATAAAGCCTTATCAAGAGAGAAGAAGGGAGAATGGTAACTACTTGTCAAGGAAGAGGGTGTAAATACTTTTCCAGGGAAAGGAAGGGGGAAGAATTTTCAAGATATATGGGGTCAAGTCATATCAAGGGAAAAGTGGAAGACTTGTCAAGGAAGAGGGTGTAAATACTTTTCCATGGAAAGGAAGGGGGAATAATTTTCAAGATATATGGGGTCAAGTCTTATCAAGGGAAAAGTGGAAGACTTGTCAAAGTAGAGAGTGTAAACACTTTTCAGGAACAAAGAAGGGGAGATTTATCAACGGAGATGGGTAAAGACGTGTCAAGGGAGAAGGATGAAAATTTATCAAGATAAATAGTGTAAATGCTTGTCAAGGGAGAGGAGAATAAATACTTGCTAAGGGAGAGTGAGATAAAGACTTTTAAAGGGAGAGGGGTGGAAATTTTGTTAAGGTAGAGGGGGTGTAAATATTTTTCAAGGGAAAGAGATAGGAAACGTTGTCAAGATAGATGGAATAAAATCTTATCAAGGTAGAGAGGGTAGATAGACTTGCCAAGGTTGATAAGATAGAGACTTATCAAGTGAGATGGTTAATGCAGTGTGTTAAAGAGTTGTTTATGTACTTATAAGAAACTCCGGTTTCTTTTTATCATATAAATATTTTTAAATATTTATGTTCCACTTTTAATGGAAGCTATACTTTTACTTTTGTATATTGTCCTGGTTATATATTGTAAGAACACTGATGATGGAATTTATAGATCTCAAACGTCTTTTGATTAAATGCGTTTACAGTTGTTGTCACGATACTGCTGTTTTTATATAAGACTCCGATTTTCACTAGAAAAAAAAATATTTTTAATATTTTAACAAAACAGTATAGAAATAAAACTTTACGCCTGTTTCGGACATGTGAAAATTTTGATCTAAATCTTAGAAAAAATACCCTTGATCTTCAGTTCCTAATAACAGGCGAGCAACGTCACGTAATCTCCGACTCTGAAACTAAAACCCGTCAGCTTCAAGGTTCTCCACCTTATCTTTTTTATCAACGATGTCTTTTGGACAAAGAATTGAAAGTAAAACATTGTCGAATTAAAGAACTTACTACCCAGCTCAACACAATGAATGGTTAAATACAAAACTCTGTCTCCTGGATTAACTTTAATCCTCTTAGAAAACTGATCCATCGTCTTAACGTTACAACCAACATTCGACCTGAGCCTATTGAAGATGTCAAACTCAGCAGATTATTTCTCGATTCATTGCTTTAGATTCTAATAGACTCATATTTAACTTTAGTGATGTTAACTTAATAAAACTTTTTAAAACGTTAGCTAAAGTTTCAAATTTCTATTTACCTCCTATTGAACTTAAACTTTTCAAATACTTTATATGCTTTTGCTGTTTATAAAACAGGGAACCAATGCTAGAAACATTCTCCTGTTACATCTACAACTCCTGTAAAAATAATAATAATACTGCTGTTATTCAACATGAGAAAGAAACAGACGTTAGTATTCAACACAAATTTGACTTTACTTGGAAAATAAAACTTGTCATTCATGGTAGAACTAATTTGAAACCTTTAAATGATGGCTCGCTAAACCTTATCATCCAACGTGAAGAAAAACTCCAATTATCTATTATATCCAGAACCTCATCCTTCTTCTTCTTTAAGCACCGTTGTAGTGTACAGTTTAAGTAAAAACTCATAGTTGGTCTCATGATTAGAAACCCACACAGTTTTTAGCTATATTTTAAGATATTTAACAGTCAACGAGTTTGTTGTTAAAATCTCTATTTTTATATTTTTTTTTCGTGTGTGTGAAATCTTCCGCTTTCCTAATGCTAATCACGATGTAATGATTACTTTTGACTTCACATTACTTTTTCCCACATCCATTTGAAGAAACTATTCAAATCTACCTGTACCGCCTCTCTCGTAAATATTTGTTTGTTTGTAATTAAGCACAAGGCTACACAATGGACTATCTGTGCACCCGCTTTGACAGTTACATACCAAATTCTTTTAAAGGTAATTTCTTACTAAACTTCCTAAGCAAAGCATAGAAAGTTTATTATCGCTGTTTCTCCATTTACAGTTCCATTTTTACAGCAGAGATTAGATACTTTTAAACTATTATGCTTCTCTTACCTATAAGTCTGAATGAGGATTTATAACTCTAAAATTGGGTTTCGATATCTGCGTTGGACAGTGCACAGAGAGCTCATTGTGTAGCTTTGCTCTTAACGACAAACAAACAAGCGTTTTTGCTATTTATGCGAATAGGTTTGTTAGTTTATTATCAAGCACAACGCTATACAATAAGCTATCTGTGCTCTGCTCACTGCGGGAATTGAATTTCATATTTTAGTGTTATAAACCTTTAAGCAGACCGCTGAGCCATCGGAAGGAAACAAAAAAGCAACCATTCTGCTTCTCTTGATAATTTCAAAATTCTGAATTCAGGTTTGTCCAAACAAATAAAGGATATTAACACTGAGTGAGCATCCAGACTTTATAAAAAAAAAGAAATCTTTTAAGCTAATTTTATTTCAAGTATACGTCATTTTTTAAAACAATAAAAACTTTATTTTTGTTCTTTAATCAGTTTAAATAGTCATGTTTTTTAATTTTACGATATTTCATTTATTTTTGAGTATTTCGTGTGTTCCAGTTTTATTTAGAAATTGTACTCTTGTATATGTTGTGTATTATTTTCGATGTATATTGTTACAGGTCGCTGAACCTAAAATTTGATGGTTCCAAAATGCCCTTTCATTAAACATATTGACAGTTGTTGGCATACGTGGTGCTCTTGTTTCTAATAACACTTACTCGTTTTTGTGTCATATGGTAAGTTTATTGTAGTGAGTCGGGCGTCTACCACTGAAATTGTCATATCATATGCGAACGATTTAGCCTCTTTTGTATTAAATAAAGTACATAGTACAAATTTTCTATATAGTACTAAAACTCTGAGATTGTTTGTTTGCTTGTCTGTAACTAAATACAGCAAAAACGGCGCACAATAGCGCCATATTTGTAATGGAATGAGAATAGAAACATAATAAAATAAGTTTCGTTAAAATCGGGACACGGGTTACCGAGTTAGCGCCGTTTTTCGGGTCTCTTTTATGAACATTTCTAGCATGAGTAATTTTACATCACACTACCGTTCGTGCTCTTTACGAAACTTTTTCGTTCAAATCTATTTCCCTGTCAATGTTCCCATCTTCATTAAAAGGCGTAAGATGACAAAAACAAGATCTTCAAGAATTACTCAATAATGTGCCTTGGTTATGGTAGGTAATTCGAAGAAAAAATAAAGTGTTACTGTTTCTTATTTGTAGAAGGTTTAAGAGGAAAGACCACAACATAATGAACTAATTCATCACAATACTTGAAAACTCTGACTTCACTTTTTTGAAAAATCAAATGGTCTTTCCTTTTACTCCCGATCAACAATCAA
>NW_013667123.1:254091-255008 GCF_000517525.1 Limulus polyphemus
AACGAAGCTTTTGAGTTTGTTCTGTTTGTTTGTTATTAAGCACAAAGCTACACAAAGGGCTATCTGAGCTATGCCCACCACGGGTATCGAAACCCGGTTTCTAGCGGTGTAAGTCCATAGACATACCGCTGTGCCACTGGGGGGGGGCAGCTTTTAAATTGTTCATTCTGAAAACACAGGGAAAACATTGGTTTAATTCGTACTTTATACCATTGCTTTCGTGCCTTAGTTTGATAAAGTTGTGCACGAAGAAGCCTATGTGAAAGTGAGAATTCAATAGAAAAACTTACCATTAAATCAAGAACGCTCTTTACAGGGCCGTATCGATCGTTGATAGCGCCCTGTGCAAGATATAAATTCTGCGCCCCTCCTAAAAAAATCTAATCCATCAAATTCATGATGTCAGAAAAACACTTAGGTTTAATAAGTCTTGATACAAAATGATAAAAAACCCATAATCCGAGCGCTTTCGAAAGGTGGACCTTTCTTCTTCAGGGGCAAACAAATGATTTACAAAATAATATAATGTTGTATTATAATTCTTATTAACTACGCATGATACATGAAGATCATACATACATATCATATACATATTAGTTCATCAGCGCCGACCTATCGACGCCTCCTATGGGTTGGCGTTATGTGTGCTTCATACGGCCCTGGCTCTTTATTAAATTGATCTTCTCAGTTGAGAGGGTTTCCACATTTACTTATTGTAATATAAAGTTACTGATAGTTCAAGAGTGTTGTCGCCGTTTTCGAGTTTAGTTACGTGTACGCATGTAATGGGTTTTGAGTACATCAATAACAGTCAATTTGAGGAGCAACCAGGAACTTACTGTTTGTTTTTAGTTAGTGATGGCGATAGGAGAAAAATAAGTATTACATCATAGGTGGGGACATGGGCGTCCGTGAGG
>NW_013667123.1:255192-256183 GCF_000517525.1 Limulus polyphemus
CCTCCCTGGTTTTATTTATTCATTCAGTATATATATATATATATATATATATTCCCTTGATTTAGACTTTGCCCCCTCCCCGGAGAAATTTCTGTGGACGCTCATGGATGGGCATCTCAGATAGGAAGTATATTTAGTAAATTGAGAAATTATTACAATAATTTCGATCTTGTAAGAAACAACGGGTTAACTCCATTGTACCACTTCACCGTTATCAAGAATGCTGTGATTTGTATTCAGCCCCATGGAGAGAACATGTTATGAACACGAGTGAAATTAGAATAATACTTTCACTCATAAGCTTCAGAATTATTAATGTAGTTTTCTCCGGTTGACGTTGTGGTTGCTTGTTCTTCTGAATGATAGTAAAGTTAATTCAAGTAATAATAGATATCTGATGTTAAAATCTAAATAGTTAAATAATGTTATGCTATTAATCCTTACCGTAATTCTGATTTGAAAAGATCTTAAATAAAACTGATAGCAAATACATTTAACTTATTTAATTTGGTTGTTGTTGTTCACGAAACTGATAATTTGATGAGCTCTGGTAGTGAGTTAAAGGCATCGTCAGCACTGGATATGACAGATATGGTATCTATACTATTATACTCCTTGTTTGTATGTACGACCGTTACGCTTTCTGACCGAGAACCAGCTGCATAAGCATGCGTAGTTAGAATGTTTCCCCAAGAAAAACCACGCATACGCATTATTCACTCGATGAAAAACAAGTTCAGTGATTAAGTCGCTACAATTGTTGTATAAAACAAGAAGTAACAACAAAAGGGGAATGTATATATACTTTACTAACCATTTTGTACAACAGAATATTAAAACTTAATCAAAGTTTTTATTAAAAGGTTTCACGTTAGGTCGTAGAATAACATTATAAGTTTATTTATTCGATAGTATTAAGTACAGTAAAGTTTAGTCCTAACTAAATTAAAGTTAAAAAAAACAAACGTACACAGGTTACAGTGTTAATTTA
>NW_013667123.1:256286-269891 GCF_000517525.1 Limulus polyphemus
AAGACCAACAACTCCGACGTTAAAGATACAACGCGAGTGTTGCCACACTATACAAGACCAATAACTCCAACATTAAAGACACAATGCGAGTATTGCCACGCTGTACAAGACCAACAACTCCGACGTTAAAGATACAACGCGAGTGTTGCCACACTATACAAGACCAATAACTCCAACATTAAAGACACAATGCGAGTATTGCCACACCGTACAAGACCAATAACTCCAACATTAAAGACACAATGCGAATGTTGCCACACCGTACAAGACCAATAACT
Organism: Limulus polyphemus; assembly: GCF_000517525.1. Classification (NCBI taxonomy): domain Eukaryota; kingdom Metazoa; phylum Arthropoda; class Merostomata; order Xiphosura; family Limulidae; genus Limulus; species Limulus polyphemus. Next base: position 256,565 of record NW_013667123.1, read on the forward strand.
CCAACATTAAAGACACAATGAGAGTATTGCCACGCTGTACAAGACCAACAACTCCGACGCTAAAGATACAACGCGAGTGTTGCCACACTATACAAGACCAATAACTCCAGCATTAAAAACACAATGCGAGTATTGCCACACCGTACAAGACCAATAACTCCAACATTAAAGACACAATGCGAATGTTGCCACACCGTACAAGACCAATAACTCCAACATTAAAGACACAATGCGAGTATTGCCACGCTGTACAAGACCAACAACTCCGACGCTAAAGATACAACGCGAGTGTTGCCACACTATACAAGACCAATAACGCTAATCCTGCTTGAGTTAAATTGAATGCTTTGTGACCATCAGCAGCCAAAACACCAACAATGAAAATGTGACTGTAAATTTTAACAGCTCTCGCCAGTAGAATAAGAACATCTCATCGTCACCCACTCCCGCCCGGCACGCTAACTTTTCTAGACGGAAACAGCTGAGATATACAGGGAGCCCATACTATCTCTCTTTAACCTGTCAAACGACTCCACTGTATTAATGCGTCACGCCAGACGCCAGTAGCATCACCTGCCTAGTTATAGTTTAGAACGTGAAAACTTAAAATATATTTGTACGGGAGGTGGCTCAGTACGAAATTTCCCAGAAGGAAATATGCTGTGTTAGTCGCATTGCAATGACTCGATAAAATCTGGAAAAAATTTATTCGTTATGTCTTTTATCAACATGCAGCGCGAATGTCCCCACCTAACGATAGTGTAGCTGTTTCCAAGGTCACGGAATAATGCCAGGACTGGGCCAAGCTGTACTCATCACCACACACCTGTATTGTCGAAAACGGCAGTTTAAATTAGATCAGTCATTTTATTTTCCTGTGAAGTAATTTTTTTCGATCTGCTTCTGTTCACTTAATGACGTATGCAAAAGGCAGGCGCTCTACAAGCCCTGTAATTTTAGCTTGGGTTTTGTTATAATTCCCAAAAGAGAAAAATCTCTTGTATAAGTTCCTTGTCTTCGCTGAAACAACCATGAAATATAATATATTTTTCATTACTAATAGCGAACCTTTTCTTAACCTTCAGTCTAAGTCCACTAAGGCTGAGTATTTCTAACTGATCTTGCCAGTAGACAATTTTGAACGTGCTGACTTCGTTCTATGAAGAAATGGGCTAATTCAAATAGACTTTTGTGCATATCTGTGTGTGTGAAAAAACAAAACAAAAACAATCTACAGCTTGCTACAGATCAGAGAATGATTTGAGCATACTTTTCTGTCGCCAGTCTGACGCGAGGCTAGCATCCTAAATGATTCGAGCCACGTTTGGTACATTCTGTGTTCTTGAAGGTTTCTCTGTGGAATCTGTCTTCAGGATTACCAGCGTGAGTTATTGGTTGTGACTACTTTACAAACTGCTAGAGGGAATGAGCAAACACAGAGGAGCCGCTCTGGTCTAACACTGCCGCTTATCGACTGACTGTACAGTCTATCTAATCTGTGAAGGGATCGATCCTCCTGTCCATTCATAAGCTGTGGTGCATAAATAACTTATCATTAGACAAACCACACAAGCTTTATTTCTGTTCTACAGCTCAAAAAGCGCCAGTTTCCATATCAATATATTCCTATAGATCACTAAGGACGGCTGCGAATAAACTGTATCTGAAGTGGAGATTGATCTTTATCATATTGGTAATACACATCAAGTTTGTCAGTCTACACAGAAGAGAACGTTAATTTCGTGATGGCGGTCGCTTTGTTACATTTCTTGTCGTTTTTAAGAATGCTTTATGCATGAACGAGGCGACTTTTAAAGCTGCCTTCAGTTATGAGCACTAGTTTGGGCTATGACTGTTTCACGGACACGTTCCAGGTATAATCTACTTAGGAACTCGGTTCCCCTGCCAACTAAGATAAGAGTTCGTGCACAGTGATTGATTAGATGGTGCGGTCTCGTAGGGAATAACGTTATTGGTCAATCGCACAAAGTTTCCAAAATCCTAGCAAAGTGAAACTGATATTTAGCCGTTTCTCATCAGCATGCTAAAACCTGTTTGGATTTTGTGTAAGATTTTCATCTCAGTTTTCACTTGTGGTAAGTGCTAAATCGTTTTGAGTCATAATCTCATTATTCTCGAGTATAGTTTATTTTAAGATAACCATATTCGTGTTTCGTTTTATAATACCTTTCATAACATGTTGTTTCATAATCAGTATACAATAAACCAATGCGGTTTTCCCCAATGTCTGACTTTTTTACAATTTCAATGTTTCTCTGATAAGACGCATCTTTTAGTTCAATATCATCAGCGTAAATAGAGTAAGAACACTGTTAGTTCTTGCTGAGAAATATAGATTGAAGTTATATTTTTTTATGCGTAAGAGTTAGTTCTAGAGTTCATTACATCTTAAAGTGACCAAGATTACAAAACTCGTGATCCTGACTTTAAAATAAGGTGTTTAGCCACGAGTCAACCACTGTAAACCGATTTTGTATGTAAGTTCTGCAGTCACAGGTGTAATATTCAAGTATACTTATTGCATTGAAAATAATACCACTACTGTGACACTCAAGCATGTGTAAACATATGCCTGTGTCATTTATATCTAGATACCATATCTTGAACTTCTTGATAAATCTTCATTTTCATTTTTAGAGAGAGTACGTGCCTATTTTTGCAGTAGGGAGTCATCATGACTCACAAAAAAAAAACTTAAATCATTTTAACGCCTATTTCGTTAAAATCAATATGATAATCGGTAGTTTTAAAGTGTCAACACGTGCTAAGTATTAGTCATTATATAAGAAAAAAAAACGACACCTGGAAAGCATTATATTTGATGTTGATAAATGTGGTCTAGGTATCAGCCACTATTCCACAAAAATCGCATTGTGCACTGAGAAATATGATCCTGATGTCAGTTAATCTTTCAGAACTTTTACATAATGTGCTAATCAGTACGTTCTTGGTATTACAAAGAGGTTTAAATAGATCATAAGAACTGATAAGCATATTCTAGGTGTTATTCGGTGCGTCAGTAATTTCACACTACTTGTTAATCAGTGCGTTTTCGATATCCGAGGATGTTTGAGATAGCTCTAAGACTAGTGTTTCTGACATAGATGTTTTAAAACTTTCCTCGTGTACAGTATTTTCTTTATAAAAGACAATAAGCAATATGTTTATAAGGTTTACATAGGATGTAAATTTTAAATATTACAAGGTACTCCCTATAAAAATAACACACAGGCTGATAAAAGGTATTTCACGTGTTACAGATGTGGTTTACCAGCGACATCATTATATATATATAGTATGTATCGATGAAGATACGCTAGAAATCTGTTATTAGTATTTTGAACTCTTTTTTTTTTTCTTCCAAGATAACGGATGAGTCAAATAATGTGTGTGTGTTATATAGCACTGTAATAACAATCAAGATCAATTGAAAAATTGTATCACATATGGGAAAATGTGTTAACTGTATCTGTGAATGATGTTTTTCACACAAGCTTCCCATAACAAGGCACACACAGAGTAACGTTATATCAGAACTGTATTTGAGGTGTAACATTCAATAAATACTGTACAATACGTTAGTAAAATCTAGGTAGGATCGCAGAACGATACATTAATAAGCAGGCACCAATTGTAAGGTATATGTTTGTAAACATTTTACTCTTAATCGTCCTTTGGTCCCAACATTATTATGCATCTCTACAAACTATTAGTTTTATTAAAAACAAATAAACAACTTGAATTATTGTATTTTCATGATAATTTCGTTTGCATGCCTAGAAGAATTAAACAACAAAGGGCAAAATATTGTATAAGATTAGTAAATGTCCCTTTCAAGCGCTGTTTTTCATAAAATACCTTAATGCACACGTAGAAAAGGCTCATTAAATTACAATAAAAGCTAGCAGCAAATTATGATAACGATTTCTGTTTTTTTGAAGCATTACGTTTGATGGTTATATGTATGTAAACAACATTATCAAAAAAATAAATGCCGTACGTTTATTAGCATAATACACCAGAGTGCTACTTGGAGAATGCCTATGATGGTCCAGTAGTCTGTTGTTAATAGCTTCTATGTAAATATACAGGCAATTACACGAAATGTTTTTTGCTTTTTTTAGAATACATTATTTAAATGAGGAAAGAAGAAATAGATTACTAAACTTGGGTAAAATGCCAAGCTTGTTCAAGAACGTGTAAGACAAGGTACTACTGGCTTCATGACTTGTAATTTCTATAGATATATTTTGGAACACAAAACTACACAATAGGCCATATGCACTGTGCCCGTTGCTGGTATTGATCCCCGATTTTTAGAATTAGAATCCCTCAAGCTTACCGCTGAGACACCGTGGGACTACTTATATAGAAGAAGGTTATTTAAAAAAACGTTCAGAATAAATAAATGCAATGATGTAAAACCAAATCGGTGTTATACACATTGTATATTTACAATAAAGTTGTTTTCGTCAATATATACTAAATAAAGTTTGTTTTTCACAGTAGCTGGTCTACAAATAGAATCAAAATACCAAGTGGATCTCATCGAAGGTCTGCGGGTTTTCAACACCACCTATCGTGGACTGACAGTTGCTGAAGGGTTTAACAAATTATCCCCTGCAATACGGCTTTCGGGTAAGATTATTTCAAAATGACCCATTGTAAGTAAAATGGAACCAAGAATCAATCAGAAACTCTTAAAAAACAATCTACCACTTTTGAAACCGGGTAAGGAAACGGTGTTCAAGTTTATTTGTTTGTTTTTTATTGGATTTCTTAATTCTATATAACAAATAAATGAGTATTTTTTTTCATCAATAAAGAGTAAAAGTTATCAGTATTGATTTTTTTTGCAAAGATTTATCACACTGTGAAGGGTCGATATCACTGCCAACAGAGCAGGGATTTTGTTCACCAGTAATATCAACGTTTCAAGGTCGGATTGGAAACTTACATATAGTTAGTTTTAATACAGTTACAGAGGGGTAGTTTTAACACTGAGTTTTTAATTGTTTCAGTAGAATCTGAAATGTATAGTTGATATTAAATAGCTATCGTTACACATAATAAAAAGTCTAGTTTCACGTTGCTTAGTTAACTTAAGAAAAGGCTTGTATTTCAGCATATTAATAGATAAGTTTTTGTTATCTTAATTGCAACTGTGAGAAAATTTAGTCTTGTTTAAAGAACAAATGCTGTATATTACATATTTTCACTATATTCAAGTTGGCAAAACTGCACATGTTTTGCTTTAGTTTCCGAAACAAATTGTTTGTTTGTTGTTACGCGCAAAGCTGTACAAAAAAACAACAACTAAAGTTATAAATAAATCGGATTTAATCTTAAATGGTAAGCAACTAGGTGTTTTGAATATACGTTAAAATTTTTCGGTTAGCCAACAAATTTTACAAAGAAGACATTATAACAGAAATTGAAAGTAGTTTTCACAAAAAATTAAAAATGTTGATAAACCTCGGATTATAAGAAGTGAATGTTGTAATTTAGTTAAGAATTTTAAATCTACAAATAATAACAAAACAGATATTGAAATTTTAAAGAACTTAATAGTTATTTGTAAAGCCGATAAGAGTGTGTCAAACTGTATTTATTAATAGAAAAGTTTATGATTTAAAAATTAAAGAGTTGCTTAAAGAAAGTCCGTAGGAAAACATAAGAATTAATCCAATAAACTCTAAGCAATGGTAAAAGCAAAAGTTAAAACTTTTATAACGTTAACACCTCGCAAAAATCAAGGTTTAATTCCAGGTAACCTTATATTGCTTATATTATATGCATTTTCTAAAGTCCATAAGACCAGGGACAGTTTTGGACCTACTGTGTATAATATTAAGAGTTCCTCGTACAATGCAGCAAAATTCATATCACAATAGTTCTCATTTTTAAGTGATAAAAATAAAAACACAGTTAAGAATTCGTTAGAATTTGTTGGAAGATTTAAACATGTAACACTAGATCAGAATGATATTTTAGTGTCTTTTTATGCTATTTCCTTGTTCACTAAAGTACCCGTGGAAAAACGTCATTGCATGTTTTGAGAATAAATTTAAAAGAAAATGATAATTCAACTTTAGAAATAATTTATATAATTAACCTTGTTGAAAGATGCGATAGAAATTATTTTTTCAAATTAAGAGAAAAGTTTATAAAAAAAAGGCTTAGCTATTGGTTCTTCTTTATCTCCTTTATTATGTGATTTATTCATGAACAATTAAGCGTTAAGAAAAGCGAAAAAGAAACCTGAAATCTGGTTAAGGTGCTACGTTTTTGATATGGCGGCATGGTAAAGAGAATTTAATTGATTTTGCTAATTACCTTAATAACATTGACAACTCTATTAAATTTACATAGGAAATTGAGAAAAATAGCTATTTACGTTTTAGTAAGTAAAAATAAGGGAAAATTGGAAACTACTATTTACTATTTACCGAAAACTATTCTCGGTAATCATGTCATATTAACTCTAAAAACATCACTACTTTTTTTCTGATGTAGATATAATTTTAAAATTATGTTGTAAACAGGAAAATATTAACAACGAGTTATTATTAATCAAGTATGTAGCAGTAGAAATATGCTTTAATCCTGATATTGTTGACAGAGCTGTCAATAAATTTAAAAACGGGAATAAAAAAGTATTACGTTTAAACCAATTGCTGAAAAAATTAAAAAAGAAAGGCATATATTACCATTTATACCTAGTCTGTCTTTTCAAATGATGCAAAATATAAAAAAAACATACCTTTACGATATGTAGACCAATGAACAAGATAAGCCAGATTCTTAGTTAACTAAAGATAAAAACTGATGTAATTGTAAAAACTGGTATATAAAAAATAACACGCGAATGTGGAAATATTTATGTGGGACAAACTAGGAGAACTTTAAATACAGAATAAAGACAAAAGAAATGATAGAAATAATAGTATTACAAAGATGTTGCCTTTAACTGAATATACTAATGAAACTAAACACATGATTCAATGTGAAAAAATATTTTAGTTACAACCTACAACCATCAATGGTAATAATATCCGTAAATCTGTTGAGATAATAAGGTGTAACAAACGTAATTTTAAAGTATTAAATAAAGATGAAGGACCAGAGAGAAATGTTGTTAATAGATGGCGTGAAATTCTTCAAGCTGAATTGTATGTAAATTTGATCATGTGATTTTTCTAAATTGTATATAGGTAGCTTTTTTCAAAATATAGCAATCTTGGTGATGAAGCAGTAAGACACCGAAACATGTAGAGAGTATGAAATAGTTTCCTATCTCACAGTGTTTTATTTTATCTTTATACATATTGTATTTTGAGACTGGGGACAGTCTCATTTTAAATTCATTCGACTTTATTTGTTTAATACATCTGTGTGAAAACTTACACAATGTCGTCCATATCTTAATAACTTAAGTTTGTTTGTATATTGAATTTCAAGCAAAGCTACTCGAGGACCATCTGTGCTAGCTGACCATAATTTTAAAATGATAAACTAGAGGGAAAGCAGCTAGTCAACATCAACCACCGCCAACTCTTGGACTACTGTTTTACCAACGAACAGTCACATTATAACGCCCCCTGAAAGAGCAAGCATTTTTGGTGGGATAGGGATTCGAACCCGCAACTTGCGAGTCAAGCGCCCTAACTACCTAGTTATGCCAGGCCAACTTTTCTGCCCTCTGTTCTCATAGTCCACTCCGACAACCCATAAATGATATAATAATAATCAGATGGATTTCTAACTTCTTAACAAACCGAACAGCAGTAATTATCAAAACCAATCAACATTTCAACGGGGGTTCCGCAAGTCTTAGTCTTTAACACACCCTTTCCTGACTTCGCATACACATGCTTTTCACAGTTTGCTGACGATATTGATTTTTGGAGCATATCGCGCAACCCACTAATAGCGGCCAATAGAGTTCAAAAATCACTAAGATGTACACAGATTTGGCATAAGTAAATAGACACCCAAGATTGAAAGAACACAATTTTATTCTGACGAGATATGTGTGTGTGTGTTAATACTTTGTGGTGCAGCCCATTCCTGACATGGTCTGTACTAGGGAGCCCCGGGTAAAGTGGCACGGTTTGGTGAAAATCGGTCGAAGATGGTTCACAAGTTTTTCGTGTTCGGTGATTGGCCAGTATTGTGATGAGCTGGCTCATAAAGTGTTCGTGTTCGGTGATTGGCCAGTGTTGTGATGAGCTGGCTCACAAAGTGTTCGTTTTCGGTGATTGGCCAGTGTTGAGATGAGCTGACTTTTCTCATTCTTTCCGTGAGTATATTTCTCAAGGTGTCTGTTTACTTAGAACAATTCTTTGTATCCGTTATTAGCATCAGTGTAAATATTCCAGATTGCTGGTAATGAGTCGCGAAGTTTTTACTATATTGTTTTCTTTATAATGAAAATTATTTCTAGAACCCTGTCTATGAACAATTAATAAATTTTAGATTTCTATTTGGTAAGAGGTGAACTTTATTTAAATACACTAGTTTCATGCAACTTGCAATTGAATCTAGTTGTCGAAGTTTCACTTGATTTTTTATTTTTATTTTTCACAAACTTGTTATAAAACTTTGGTTAATAAGAGAAAACAGAGCTTTGCCAACAAACGTACTCCTCATATAAAAACGTACACAGAATGTTAATTACACTTTACAAATACGATTTAAACACAAACTGATTCAATGTCTTGTGGCCGCAAGTGCGATTTGTGGTCCCAGAAGCGACATGTTTAGTCCTATATATTTGCTTCATACATAATTTTCGATCATTTGACAATGTAATGCCACCACGGATGCACTTATGGCTGAAGGAATATGTCACAGTCTTTATGAAACATACTCTTAATAAGCAACGTAGATTCAAAAGTTTGTTTGCTTGCTTGTTTTAGTTAAGCACAAAGTTATACAATTGGTTATCTGTGCTATGCTTTCCATGGGTATCGAAGCCCAGTTGTGCGTTATAAATTTCGCAGGTTTATCGCTATGTCATTGGGGGAGGGGAGGGCAGATCCAAAAGACTAAACACTTCGAAAAAAGAAAGCTTTCATTGTTCTCAAGTGAAACAGAGAAACAAATACAACAGAGTGTTTAGCACAGCAACGGCTCTGAAACCATACTCAAAATCAATCCACAATAAAGGTCTCACTGAAGGCTATAGTGTTACGAAAACTATCCTCCGACCTCTAAAGCTATTGCGATTAAAATGGACATATCTTCTGGTACCCCAAGCAAGATAACAAACAAGTATATGAAGCCAAAAATTCACAAACTTTCATCTACTCCTGGAAATCAATCATAGTACATAACATAATTGTCACACAACTTACGTCTCAAAGTTTGCCATAAAGTAAAGTTAGACAATATTTGTTATAATAACATATGGAGTGGATTGATGTAGAGTCAGACAGTATTTGTTATAATAACGTATAGAGTGAACTGGTGTAAAGTTAGACAGTATTTGTTATAATAACGTATAGAGTGAACTGGTGTAAAGTTAGACAATATTTGTTATAATAACGTATAGAGTGAACTGGTGTAAAGTTAGACAATATTTGTTATAATAACGTATAGAGTGATTTTGTAAAGTTAAACAGTATTTGCTGTAATAACATCTAAAGTGGATTGATGTAAAGTTAGACAGTATTTGTTATAATAACATCTAGAGTGGATTTATGTAAATTTAAACAGTATTTGATATGTAGAATGAATTGAGCAGCTTGTTCAAGTTCCTCAGCAATGGCTTTTATTAGCATGACTTCATTAAGTGACTTACAAGTGTTCATATGGTAAAAATTACAAGGAATAATAGATGATGTGTAAATAACGTAGTGTTAAATAATCCTTAATAATATATGATGTGTAAATAACGTAGTGTTAAATAATCCTTAAGTAATATGTGATGTGTAAATAACGTAGTGTTAAATAATCCTTAATAATATATGATGTGTAAATAACGTAGTGTTAAATAATCCTTAATAATATATGATGTGTAAATAACGTTGTGTTAAATAATCCTTAATAATATATGATGTGTAAATAACGTAGTGTTAAATAATCCTTAATAATATATGATGTGTAAATAACGTAGTGTTAAATAATCCTTAATAATATATGATGTGTAAATAACGTAGTGTTAAATAATCCTTAATAATATATGATGTGTAAATAACGTAGTGTTAAATAATTCTTAACGTAATTCTGATGTCTTGCGACAAAGGTAGAATTGATGAAAAATTACACATCACCAAGTTAATTCAACTCACATCGTTAGAGTTGTTGTCAAATAACTATCCTGTGTCTTCTTATTGACAGTACACAATATTGTTAAATCTGTCTTCTTATTGATAGTACATAGTGTTGTTAAATCTTGTGTCTTCTTATTGAAAGTAAACAGTATTGTTAAATCTTGTGTCTTCTTATTGACAGTACACAGTATCGTTAAATCTTGTGGCTTGTTATTGATAGTACACAGTATCGTTAAATCTTATGATTTGTTATTGATAGTACACAGTATTTTAAATAAAAACAACGTTATGGTGTTATAAGGTCGTTTATTTCTAATATTAATAAAAACCTTTGGGTGAAAGTAAAGAAGAGTTTATAATAAGATATCAACCATGCTATATCTACTATATGAAGTGCCAACGAGGCATTTCGCCTTATACCTGGGCTTTTCAGGCCATTTCGGATACGACAGGCAGAGTAGTAGTCGAGAAGAGATATAAATATATAAGGGTCTCAACGTTTCTCTTTACAGCTTCTTCATTTTGGTGTTATAAAGTCATTTATTTCAAGTATTAATATATCTTCTATATACCAATATGTACTACAGAAATTAAATAAAAAGTTTTTATTAATAATATAATATAATACGCTATTCTACTCTGCGTTCTTTTTTTAGGAGATTCGAGGCAGCTTGTTTTACCAGTAGAAGTGTACAGTAAAGCAGCCAATCTTCTGTATTATAGTAACGAATTTACGTTTGCAGTGACTTTAAGGCAAGAAGAAAGAAATACGGGCACAATTCTATCATTTTCTGAAGGGAATAACAGGTATGTTTTCTTCCAAATGTATATATATCTCATCGAATACAGAAAGTTACGAATAAAACAAACATCTGGAAATATGCTAAACAGTTATCACACTAAACAAGTCAAACTTTTCTAAATAAAAAAGATCCATAGAGTAAACCTTGTAAGGTTGAAAATGTGACAAATTTCAAGTTGACTTTTACAAATATATTGCTAGCTCGTTTTGGCTAACACCTGATAGCAAGGGCGCGATTTGGGACCAAAATGTCGATAGGGAGCAAAAAAATCTGACTTAAATATTGTGAATTTCGTGTGTATATACTATATATATTCCATAGAAAAAATAAAATTGGGGAGCAACTGCCTTCCCTTACTCCTCTCCCCCTTCACAATAATCCCCCTTATGCCTGGCGGACTTTGAATAACACTTTTCTCTTCTTTATTCAGTGATATAGTTCCTTATTCGGTATGATATACATTACTGTGCAACTGATATTAGTTTCAATCACATCCCTCTTTACTATCCCAGTGAGGTTTTGTAGTATGAAGTGTTTAGTAATATTTCAACTGCAGCTTATCTGTTGTGTACCGCTGTCAAATGGCCTTTCTTTCGCTACCAGAGTTAATCAGGTCCACCGGATTACAGTATATAAAGATTTCTGTTTCTGTGATCTACTCATATACCAAAATGAGGAAAGTGTAGTAGACGTATACAGACTGTAATAAACGTTTTTCGAATTTTCTGGGTTAAATGTTAATTAATCTGTTAACAACTTTGTCTAACAGAAGATCACAATAATTATTCCTTACGGTCCAAGAAATCCCTTGAAATTGATGATGGACAGTTTTGCTGACTCTATACGAGAATGTATGACAACCGTTCTTACTATGTTGGTAAATCATTTTGTACACGAGAGATATTTAAATCAAGCATGGTGTAACACATAAAAAGTACTTTATCATTGTTTCATTCGCGTTTTAAGCACTACAAACATTGCAAGACTGAAATTTGCAATATATTGCTCCTGCCTTTGTTGCTTAAGTCCAAAACGTTGCGTTTAAGTTTGATGCAAAAGAAGGAACTTGCTGATTATTAAGTGCAAACTTGGATTAAAGGAAGGAAGTTGTGACTCACTTGATGTAAATAGGATAAGGGAATTAGGTTGTGACTCACTGGATGTAAATTGTGGATAAAAGAAGAAGGTTGTGACTCATTGAATTCAAATAGAATAAGGGAAGTAGGTTGTCTCACTGGATGTAAATTTGGGATAAAAGAAGTAGGGTGTGTAACTCATTAAAGTACATTTGGCTTAAAAGAAGTAGATTTGTGACTCAGTAGATGTAAATAATGGATAAAAGAAGTAAGTTTGTAACTCACAGGACGTAAATTTGGGGCAAGTGAAGTAGATTGTGAATCATTGGCTATAATCTTAGTAAAAACGAAATCCTGAATTTATTAGTCATTAGTTAAAAGTTAGGACAATGGAACATGCTGTTATTCGTTAAATGAAAAGTTGGGATAAAGTGAATAGCTTGTAAGTAAATGAATGTGAAATTAAGATAAAGAAAAATAGGTCATGATTTATTAGATACAAAATTATGATATAGTAATTCGTTTGCTGAGTTTGGACAAGAGCAGTTAGATTTTAGACATTGAGTGAAGACTTGGGAGAATAATAATAATTTGTAAGTCATTGATATTAAAAGTGGGGCTAAGTTTGGACAAGGGCAGTTAGATTTTAAACATTAAGTGAAGGCTTGGGATAAGAATAATAATTTGTAAGTCATTGATATTAAAAGTGGGGCTAAGTGTGGACAAGGGCAGTTAGATTTTAAACATTGAGTGAAGGCTTGGGATATAAAGAATAATTTGTAAGTCTTTGATATCAAAAGCGCGATATAGAAAAGAAAAATACTTTAATTCGATTGAGATGAAAAATGAGCATCATTACCAACTGAGGTTGAAGGTTAACACACTTAGCTTATTGCTGGTAAGACACTTCAATACTTTAAATTGCAATTAGTGGATTGGTTTGAATTTCGCGCAAAGCTACACGAGGGCTATCTGGGCTAGCCGTCCCTAATTTAGTAGTGTAAGATTAGAGGGAAGGCAGCTAGTCATCACCACCCACCGCCAACTCTTGGGCTATTCTTTTACCAACGAATAGTGGGATTGACCGGAACATTATAACGCCCCCACGGCTGAAAGGGCGAGCATGTTTGGTGGGACGGGGATTCGAACC
>NW_013667123.1:270589-274582 GCF_000517525.1 Limulus polyphemus
AATTATAATTGTTTTTGTATTTTCTATTTATGGCAAAGCTACTAGTGCTAAAACTTATCTGCCGCTGTCTCTAATTATGAACTACTGGGAAGAGGGAAGGCAGCCAGTCAGCAGCACTTTGCCACCCATTATCCAAGTTGAGGGATTTACTGTTACTTTTATAACGCACCCATAGTTTAAAATGGGAGGAGTATTTTGTGGTATCGCATGAATTTGAATCCGGTTCCCCAGCTTCGTAAACCAGAATCCTACCACAGGTTCAGCTTGCTCGAATTATTCAATTATAAATAGGATAAGCCAAGCCTATTGCCCTCAAATAGCATAGTATCATTATTAGAGCTATTCTTAATTTAAAAACCCAGTTTAAGCTTAGTAAGACCAAAATGCACCTTATATTATTAGTACACAAAGTTGAAAACTTCGAATGTAAAACAAGTAGTAATATTGTTATTAATTTTCATTATTAATACATAATACATTTTACACATTATTTAGTCACGTCGATCTTTATGTGTTATGTTTGACATTAACAGACCATATATTTTGGTGATTGCTATGCTCGAGCATACTTTACATTTCTATTGATGATCCTGGTAGGTTTCTCGAAGTGCAAACAAGCGGAAGAAAGGACGAAGTTCGGTTTCATTACACCTGCAAAGATATGCTGTATGTGGAAACATTCCCTTATCGCTTGGCAGACAACACCTGGCATCAGTTAGCCCTTACTGTCAGTGGAAACAACATAGAAATTTACGTGGACTGCAGCAAAATCTATACTCGAGTACTTAAAGAAATAGAACATAATTTCACTGGAAGAAACGTTTCTCTGTGGTTAGGACAGAGAACTCCTCGACATTTCCTGTTTAAGGTAAGTATGATACTTAGGTTGCTCATAGGATTCAGAGACAAGTAGATATGATACTCCTATGATTCAAAGATGCCTAGGTAGGTGTGAGAGTGAAGATGCTCCTAGGACTCAGAAACAGGTGAATATGATACTTCAAATGCTGCTGTTATTCAGAGACATTTAGGTAGGTGTGATAGCTAAAATGCTCTTTTGATTAAAAGACACTTATATAGATATGATACTTAAGATGATTCTATGATTCAGAAACACTTATGTAGATATGATACTTAAGATGACCTTATGATTGAAAGACGGGCATATATGATACTTATGATACTCCTATGATTCAGAGATTCTTAAGTAGGTATTATACGTAAGATGATCTTATAAGTCAGAAATACTTAGATAGGTATGATACTTAAGATGCTCCTATGACTCAGAAACAGTTCGGTAAGTATAATACTTAAAATACTCCTATGATTCACAGACAGTTAACTAGGTATGATATTTAAAATGCTCTCATCTTTCACAGACAGTTAAGTCGGTATGATATTTAAAATACTCCTATTTTTCAGAGACAGTTAAGTAGGTATGATATTTAAAATCAGAGACAGTTAACTAGGTATGATATTTAAAATACTCCTATTTTTCAGAGACAGTTAAGTAGGTATGATATTTAAAATGCTTCCATCTTTCAGAGACAGTTAACTAGGTATGATATTTAAAATGCTCCTATTTTTCAGAGACAGTTAAGTAGGTATGAATACTTAAGATTATATTATGATTAAGAGACACTTTCATCTTGTTTAATTTTATCTTGTGTGATATTGTTTGTTTGTTTTTATTGTTTAATCCTAGCAGTGTATAACACCGATATAATAACGATAAAAAACGCTTTTTGCTCCTGTAATGAAAGTTTGTTTGGAAGAGTTTAAGCTCATAGTATGCCAGCCTTTGGTAGGGGCTTTTGATATAATAAAGTTTTTGGTTAGTGTAAACATTATCCATCAGAATAAACTTAGTATACTATGACACATACTACGATTCAACATAGTTAGAGCTAGAAGTCGATCAAAACACCGAAGCTTATTTCATCAACATCAACATTATTTGATATTATAAGAGGTTGATTACGCTGTATTAAAGCGATTTTGGAAATTCCCACATCGATAAAGTTCATGTCTTCACGTCCAGTTCTGCTCTGACGACTTTACGTACTGACAATAGCACCGCAGCGTAGTTTCATTTCCAAATGGCTCCATCGTAAGATTGTCATGTCCAAAGCACACCACTCCTCCATGTGTACGAGGACGGCAGTTTCCCAGCGACCGCTTCAGAAGTCCGATTGTATAAAAATGTATAGGTACTGCGTTCGGCAACTTGACCAGTATGTCTTCATATAGAATGGCTTAAATATCCGTTTCTTTCTTCTGCTGCTTGACGTATGGAAAGATTGAATGGATACATTATGGAAGAAACTTATTTCATTTTCACATATAGAAATCCTTCTTTATTTTGCTGGTAGATGGTTTTTGCTACTGACTTCTGTGTTTGTGGATTTTCATGTGTTTCAATATGCCACATTTTGCTTACCACGGCGGGGGGTACGACTTGTTACAGGTCTCTTATTTCTTTGTTTTACAATTCCAAGGGATATTCCCGTCTTGAAAATTCTAAATATCCGATCTAAACACATGTTTATGATCTGAGCGTTTGAATATTTTGCGTTGGAAAAGACTGCTATATACTTTTCTTAAAGTGATCAGTTTTCGCTAACATCATACTACCTAAAAAATACCAAATAATGTCAAAATGTAGTTCTGGTACATGCCGTTCAAACACGACTTTATATCAGCTGTGAATTGTCACGTGAATTGCTTATTTGCATATTCAAATTTTTTTTAATATAACGTATTCAACCCTCTGTAAAACGACAGGACTTCTGTATCTCCAGTCTACATGTTTTATTGATTATTTTGGGGTTATATAATGTATAATTAACACCTACCCTGTAAGTTTGAGGGTTCGATACCTTTAGTGGACAGAACACAGATAGCCCATTGTGTAGCTTCGTGCTTACCTACAAAAAAAAGCATAATTAATAAATTTTGTTTATATTTACAGTACGCACACACACCCAAATTATGGTTATTTTATATAGTGGAATATACCACGTAAGTGGGTGATAATGTCATGTTATGTATACCAACATTAAGAAGTGAATCAAGAAGAAAACATGGAGCCATAAACGGGCGTTATTTAATGATTTTACCTACTCTCGCCATAGTAGACTCCTTGTCACGTTCAACTTCTACACATCTGCTGAAATCATCTATGAAAAACAAGCACGTACTCATCGGTAGTGTATGTATCACTAACGTTAAGAATTGCTAGATAGCTTTGAGTTTGACATCGGCAGTGGCTCTTAACTATTCACTGTTGTTGTACACTACATCCTTAACCATTTATACCCGGCATGGCCAGATGATTAGGACGCTTGACTCTTAATTTGAGGGAACCATAGTAAAGAAAGAATTAAACTGAAACTTTTATAATTAGTTTAGTCTCAAATAGTTTTTAGTTGCAAATTCATTTATTTAAAAGTGAATCTTTGGTGAGAAAACTGAAAAGGCTTAAGTATAGTTAGTCATAAAGTATTTAATGAAGTAATAGATTACATAATTTTTGTTCAGCATGTTTTAATACTGCAGTGACATATTTTTGTTCTGCCATGTTATGAATACCTACTCCAGCTTAAAATACTTTTACATATATTTTTATTAGTGGTTCACAATAATTATGGAGGGCACTAAATAGATGTCAATAACTTTTATCTATAAACATATTTGGGTGTTAAAATTTTAATTTTGTTATCATGGATGGAGGTTCTCTCTCATCCCAGGCTCTCATGTCTATCTTTTACTTGTCCTTCTAAAACCGGTGTTTGTTTGTTCTTAAGTGCAAAACTAAACAATGGGCAATCTGTGCTCTGCCCATAGTAGGTATCAAGACCTGATTTTCAGTGTTATATGTCTTCAGACTTACCACTGAGCCACTAGGGGACAGGGCTGTTTATTTTAATGTTTGGTGGTTATATATATATATTGTTACGACAGCGAAAGTCACGCGACTCTGGGAGCATGTGC
>NW_013667123.1:275593-281211 GCF_000517525.1 Limulus polyphemus
TGCCTACTGTTCGCTTGACTCAATTATCTATCTCTTCAATCTATCTGCATATCTATTCAATCTATGCTCTCGCGCTGGTTTTTCTCGTCAGGCTTATATACTAAAAAAGAAGGACTCCTGACAAACACTCGGACATTCGCGAGGTACCTCGATAAGTCATGATCCTTCTAGAAACTCCAGCGCACATGCTCCCAGAGTCGCGTGACTTTCGCTGTCGTAACAATATATATATATATATATGTGTGTGTGTGTGTGTGTGTGTAGTAAATTACATTGTTTGTAATTCTAGGTAAATTTTAAAAAACATAAAACTTTCTAACTAATGTACATAGACAGATGAATAATTAGTGATTCTTTTGAAGAGATCAAACTACTTACCTTCATCCTAAGTGTATGCCAAGATCTTGACTCCATAATAACTTCATGTTTCTCATATAGTTTTTCTTATCAGTAGTGTTTCTATTAGGCAAAAAGAGTAGGAAAAACCTTTCATTCTAAGCACGATTATCACATTTATTCATAGTTACATTGTGTTTTTATTCTAAATACGCTATTCTATATATATATATAATAAAAAAAGTTTTTGGTCAAGAGTGACACACGTGAAAAGGTGTCTTAAGAATAATAAGGTAAGTCCTGCTCACCTTTAGTCATGATTTGACTAATCTTGACTTAGTCTATAGAAAACCCTTTTTGTTTAACACATCAGAATGAGATTTCTTCAAGTATAATAACAACTTTAGAAAGAAAATCTGTAATTCACGTTGTTACAAATGTCAATTTATCAGCAGTTCTTGTATTTTATAAGAAAGGATTAGAACAACTTTATGTTTGAGTACATTGTGAAAGTAATGAGGTTTACTGGTTTAATGGGTTTAAGTTTAGGAATCACAGCGTGTTTCAACAATATATGTCATTATCACCAATGAACCTTATGATAAGTAATGGAGTTGAGGATAAGCAGCATTTAATTTAGAATTCCATAGTGTCATATTTTGACAACTCATAATGCTGTTATCACAAATTACAATGTTGCAAGCACAGCCCTAGCTCCTCTCTCTTGGGAGGGTCAATGGAACTTTGGTGGGGACCACCATACAATGATATGGATTTACAGAAAGGTAATATAACAAATAAATTTGTCCCACTCAAGTTGACTCTTCTTAGCACTTTGGAAGACTAGAGCAAAATTTGGGAGTACACAGCCCACTCCAACACCTCCCTAGCACTGGCCCTGCAACATTGTGATAATTTGTAAGATAGAGGCTATTTTAAACAAACAGAATTTGGAACTTTCACTTCTTAAACTGTAATTTTAAGCTTGGATTCTAACTTCTTAAATTTTAGAAGGTATCATCCATGTATTCAATGACAGTGAGGAGTTCTGTGGTCCATGTGCTGTAAGTTGATATTAGAGCAGATTTTCATTATTATTATTTCTTTCAAATACTCTCTCTATGCCGGTTTCATCTTGTAGTATAAAAATACGACATCTCTGAATCTCCCATATTATCTAAAAAATGTTTTATTTTTCTCATTTCTAATTTTGAACACCCTAAATAATGCTAGTTGTCTTTAATATTGGAGCTTCATAAAAATTATCTGAGACGAAGTTTCTGAGCAACTTCAAACACTGATAAAAATTGAATATGTGGCTGCGGATGATTCATTATATTTTAAGTACTTTAGTTTATCAACAGGGATGAGCTAAATTTGTGTTGATATCTATTTAGGGATTTTTGCAGGATGTCAAAATAATTGGAAGATCCCATGGATATATTCAACAGTGCCCTCAACTCAACACAGGTAAATATTTTTTTTTTTTGAAGATCATGGCTATATCTCTTTGGTCTGGATCATTTTTCCACATGGATATCATTATGACTGCTCTTTATAATAAATTTCTCCTTTCAGAACTTAGTTATGATGTTGCTGTTTATGCATTATAACAGATTTTTTATCTTGTACCATCATGGTCACTGTTCTTTAAGTTTGGTATTCATTTTTTATCTTCTGTTGATTGCATTTCATAACTACAGAGATGCTGAAAATGTAGATTTAAACATTGTAACATTCACTTTAGTTATTTAAGATTATGGAAATTTTATGTTAGAAACAACTAATTTCTGTGTATGGTTTATAACTTGTATTTGTATTTCTTACCACAGGTTGTCCAACATGTGGACAGTTTCATGAGTTGCGACTGTCAGTGGTTCACTTGGAGAATCGACTCAGGGAATTAACAAACAGAGTAGGTGTTCACTCATCAATAAGCTTAGTCGTTTGAATATCATTATTTTGGAAGAGGTTTTTTTCTCTAATAAATAACAGACATTATTAGTAATGTTTGTGTGCTTATTAAAATAAAATTAATTTCCTGAATTTTAGCTAAAGACACTTATTCTTGAAGAAAATGAAACTATGAACTGCACTTTTTTGTAAAAAAAAACACTTTGCTATATAACAAAAGTATTACCAAATTCCTAGATAATGATGCCATGGTTGTGAATCTCATGGTGCACTTTTGCATAATCAGTATTAGCCATAACTAGCCATGAGAAAAGGAGTCCACAGATCTTCAAAAATAAATGGTTATTGAAGAAGCATTGGTGGTATGAGTATCCATGATATATGAACACATAAGTTTATACCCAATGTTAAAATGTATTTCTGATACATTCTGTTCCACCACAAGTTTCTATTGGCTGTGGTTGTCACATGACTCTCATATTTACATGCTCAAAATCATTTTAATATAAGGTTTTCAACCCTATGCATACTTTTGCGAGAAAAAGAAATAGCTATTTTTCTATTACAAGTAATTTTAAAAAAATAAAAAAATTGATTAATATTTTAATGAAATATTAATTCATTTAAAGTAATCAATACTTATATTGTTATCATCTTGGGAAAAGTTGCATACATAGGGTGTCGATTCTCTGTTAGAGCATTGATGTGCACTGTGGACCTTGAGCAAGCCCATATTTTGTTTGTCACAATATAAATAGTTTGTGTGCATATAAATATGTATATAATTATTTTTATATTTAATTTGGTAGTTACACTCTTAAAGATATAAGTAAGTATGAAACAACACCATTTTATAGTTTTACAGTGAGTCTAGAAATGACATGGTTTAAAGTAATATGTATACATAACTTATACTGTGCTTATTTTTAATAAATGCCTTAAATTCCTTAAAAAAATAAAAGTTGACAGACAAAAATTGGTATACTGTGTGTTATGTAATATTGTATTCCATTTTCACAAAAAAATTCTACTAAATTAATATACCATTGTATATACATATAAATGTGTGTGTGTATCTAAGTAACACATTTTTCATAAACCATACAAATTTGATTTTCCATCATAAAAATGAGGTCATTTGATATTTATTGATTGCCCAGTTATTACATTTATATAATGTAGACAAAAACTGAAAAACAAAAAAATAACACAATTTTTTGAAAACAGTTTTAGTACACAAGTTTCATATAACATAAATCCGTTAGTACAAAGAGAGAAGTTGTAATAAGGAAAAGTAACTTTAATGTGAATTCACTGAATTTCCAAACTGATAAGTAGAAAATTGCATCCGTTTTTTCACAAGTAGAAAAGAGTTTTTGTGCTGAATGTTTTCCTGTAAAATACATATCATACCATTTAAGATACTATCTTCAAAAGATTTTAGCTTGCTTTTGAAAGAAGTAGGAGAAGCAAAAAAATTGCAAATAATTTTTATAGTTCCTTATGGAAACTCATTTTGTAGCTCTGTTTTATAAACAAAAATACAGAAACATTCAATGTCTATATGTACATTGATTATTAATATTGTAATACCATCATAAAATTACCTACTGACACAAGAAGAGTGAATAAGAGGCTATGTAGTTATGTTTTGTTTTTTTGATAACGAGTAACACAATAGTCTATCTGTGCTGTGTCCTTTTCTTGTATCATGTGAATCAAACCCCAACTTTTAGTATTATAAGTTCTCATGCTTAATATAGTTAAGAAAAAAATATATAGATTGTGTGTATGTTGTTCTAGTTTTACTATTAAGATCAAAACAGCTTACTCAGTTTACTTTTAGTAGGGATGTGAAATTATAAGTTAATATATATATATATGTATATAATTTGCTGGTAAATAATGATAAGCTGCTTTGGTAAGTTATCTACAAATGTAGCGAAACAAAATTATAAACACTGTATATTAAGTTTGCTTAAACCTGTATATTATATATTTATGTTAGTTGGTAGAAGCAGAGGAACGTCTCACTGTAGTGGAAGAATGTGAGTGTCGCAAGAATTGTCAGATAAATGGATCTATTCATCCTGATGGTGCCTCATGGAAAGAAGCCTGTGATATTTGTTCCTGTTTGGTATGGTAGAACATTTTTAATTTATGTGATTATTAGTCATATGTTGTTTGAAGAAATTTACTAACTAATCATAATGTGTGTTATATATAATACAAATAAAAATTGTGAATTAGAAATTTGACACTTGTTTAGTATGATGAACTTCATGGTTGCTCTTAGAGTACAAGATACGAATAGCATGTGCTTTGAGATGGTTGAACTTCATGGTTGCTCTTGGAGTACAAGATAGGAATAACATATGCTCTGAGATGGTTGGACTTCATGGTTGCTCTGTTAGTCCTGAAAAGTGGGCTGTAAAACTTGTTTCTTTATAGTATTGTTACGTCTCCGTTCGTTAGTTAATTTTTCGTAAAATTTCTTTCCGAAGAAACTCTAATGATACAAGTCCTTTCTTATATAAAACTGGTTTATTCTTTTTGAATACAACTTTGCAATACACTTAATTTCAACAGTCGCGGTATAACCAACACTATAACTCACAACAAACGTCTCCCGTGCCCAACAATACTCTCTGTCCGCATACATTCAATTACTCATTACATTATTGCTGCCACGTTGTGACCGTGTTATATATAAAAGAATACTGAGATCTAGTAAACTCCCGATATTTCAGGAAGGGACGTGAACGTTCGAAAAGCTTGTGGCGTGATACTAGCGGCACGTGACCTCCGATGTCGTAACACTGCCCCTTCCTTAGTATTGTTCGTTCCGAACAATAGCCACTTACATTAAACCAATAACAATTAACAATAACTTAATTAAATGTACAGAATTATCAACACAAAATTACAATTCAACAAAGTCTCTTAATTTTACGGGACGTATCTTCTTCCGTATTAGTCTCCATCTCGTTGGCTTCTGCTTCATATGGGATTCATCTGCTTCATCAGGAAATGTCCTATCGTCGATAACAGTCACATCAGTGGTAGTAACTTCATCAAGAGCTTCACCATTTCCCTTCTCAAAACTGAGTAGAGTTTCTTCTTCGACGGTGGCTTTTTCAGGTGACACGTCTTCAGCAGCGTCATTTGTTCTGTTGTTCACTTCATCCCAACTGAAATGTCCTGGACCATGATAACGTCAAAGCCTGTTGGCATGCACCACTTTTGGCTTACCTTGCCGATCACATTTTATCTGGAAAGTCACGTCTGAGAGACGATCCACTATGTCATATGAGCCTTTCCATGGAGAAGACAACTCAGGAGACTTCCCTTTGGTCTTCCTGAAATTA
>NW_013667124.1:0-2707 GCF_000517525.1 Limulus polyphemus
AAGTGCTGTAATCTCTCTTCTTGTTTCTTTTCTTTCTCCTCTAACAACTGCTGTAATCTCTCTTCTTGTTTCTTTTCTTTTTCCTCCAACAACTGCTGTAATCTCTCTTGTTTATTTTGCTGTTCGAGCTGCCACTGTTGCAGGTTTTCTTGCCACTGCTGTAATCTCTTTTCTTGTTTCTTTTCTTGTTCTTCTTGTTTATTTTCTGTTTCCTCCAACAACTGCTGTAATCTCTCTTCTTGTTTCTTTTCTTTTTCCTCCAACAACTGCTGTAATTTCTCTTCTTGTTTATTTTCTTTTTCCTCCAACAACTGCTGTAATCTCTCTTCTTTTTTTTGTCCCACTCTCTGACACCAATTTGTTACGTCTCTGGTCGTTTGTTAATTATTCGTAAAAATTCGTTCCGACGAAACTTTAGCGATACAAGTCCTTTCTCAAATAAAACTAGTTTATTCTTTCTCAATTCAACTTTGCAATACACTTAATTTCCACAGTCACCTTAACTTAGACACACGCTATAATTTACAACGAGCGATTCACGCACTTTACTTACTATCCGCGCTTGACTCAATTGTCCATCTATATCTTCAATCTCTCTGTCTGCAATACAATTCCGATTAATTGTCTGGCGCATTTATATAGAAGAGTAGAGGGCGCCTAGCTAATGCTGGATTATTCATGATGTTCCCCGATCTTTCTAGAACTCATTACGTGTTACCAGCGTAACGTGACTTCTGCTGTCGTAACAATATTGCATACAAATCACCGATATAAGAGGCCTAACTGTATTTCTTTGATTTGCTAGCCCAAGCTGTGCTGATGAACCGAAACTGCACTACACAGCAGAGGGTACGGCCAATCGAAGAAAACATTAGGCCTCTTTTTCACAGATTCTCCTTTCAATTTTACCTTTGGTGAAATTGATAAGAAAGGTGTAACATATATATATATGAACAATCAACAACAAACTTTTCATAAAGGATTGGAACCATTCTATGCTACTCTTTACTACCGCATATTGATAAAATTGTGTATTAGCTTATACGCTAAAAAGCGAGTTTTTATTATTATACTAAAAACAAAGTTTCTTTTTTAAAAACTATTTATTTTTTCTTCTATAGCACATAGCTTTTGACACATCATCCAATCAGAATTGCGGGGAAAGTTGAGATTGCGCAGACCTTTCTTTCTATCGGATGTTTGTTTACAAAGTGGAGTAACACATTGTTGAGGCTATAAATTTTATCAAAACAAGGCGTTCTCAAACATGTTTGTGTGTGTGAAGTGTAAGTATTACATGTTTCAGTTAACATATAGTGAAAATTTTTCAAATCTTTTGATAACACACACCCTCGTAATTTCGACGAAATCCACCTACAATTCACAGGCGCGCCTAGCGTTTCGGTTTGAAGAGTTTGAATGTACGGTACATTCAGATTAATTGGGTCATCGTTGAGCTGATAGACACCGTCATTGGCCAACCTTTAGTGGTCAACAGATCACAAAGATTTAATTTGATGACGAGGAACCCACTTTTTAGAAAATGATGAGATAAATTTGTCGAAACGTTGTACATTTGTAATAAAGTTTCTTTCACTACCCATTGAAGCTGTCTCCAAACTTAAGGTCACAGAGTTTGTTACGTAATTATGCTGTCATTCTTACATGTTACAGTTGTAAAGCTTCTTTCTCTCTCTCTCTCTCTTTTTTTTCTTCTCAGCGTAAAGTCATTGAATTATTAAAGTTTATAAATAAAACAAGAAATTTAACAACATTCGATCCGAATATTCCACACAAACTTTAAACGGAATAACTGATTTTTTGTTCTTCTATTCAAAAGCTTTTTATTAAAGGGACCTCTGTATTTTATTGTGTCTTTCTTGGGTTTTTCAGTAAGGAGACTTTAATATGTGTTATTGTAACCAAATATTTTAATGAAATGCTTACGATTTAAATTAAAGTACAGGCTCCCATTATTTTCCTGTAAATTTAAACAAAAATATTTGATTAACACTCCGTTATATTACAACAACCTCAACAACTTTATTCATAAATGTTTAATGTATGTTTGTTGACCATTTCTTTTTCTTTTGTTCCTTTTTTCTCTCCGTGACAGTACTAGTTCCCTTATTTGAAATTATTCCTCAGTATTTTTCTTGATACCAGTGAATTTTATAAAGAATAGTAGCGGACACACTGCTTGTTTGTTTGTTGATAAGAGCAAAGCTACACAATGGGCCATCTGTGCTCTGCCCACCCCAGATATTGAAATCCGATATTTAGCGTTAAAATCTCTCAGACTTTCAGCTGAGCCATCGGAGAGGGGGGGGGGGATAATATTAAAGTGGTGACATTAATTAGTTTGTAAAATATTCTTTGAACCCTAGTGTATTTCCTTCCTGCCTTGACATAGGCTATATTTTATTCTTACCGCACCTTGAGGTACTGCGACCTCTTCAATTTGGTGGATAGTACATGACACCCACTGTCAAATACACGAAGAGAACAGCGTGAGGAGAGATGGCTTGAGGATGACTTAACCCTATTTGTAAAATCATCCAGGTATGTAGCACCAGCTCTGTAGCTGGCAGTGTATGAACATTTTTTTTATGTCATGCGCAGAGAGAATATGTTCAAACAGGACAAGTATTTAAAATAGTATTACGAAACAGCATTACTTAAATAAGAAAAAACAAATTGTGGACTT
>NW_013667124.1:3707-5776 GCF_000517525.1 Limulus polyphemus
ATATATATACGTTTGTGTGATATTTTATTTATTTGTTTTATTTCTATAGCTTCACAATGGACTAGGTGCGCTGGGGGCACTTTAGGGATCTAATCTCGAATTCTAGTGTTATAAAATCTGAAAACATTTAGTTACTGGAAGGAAAGCGAGCAAAACTTGTGGAAGGACCGGTGTTACCTATGAATGTGCCTACCACGGATCGAATCTGAGACCTTTCCCGGGTAAAGCATTTAGGGATATCGTATCTACATAAACACAAAAACGCTCATTACACATTTTGGATTGATATTTACGAATAAGAGCCACGCCTATGTGCAATACTGTATTAATATGTGAAATATATTTATTTTTTGGGCTCGAAAAATTAAAACTCACTTTTTTACCCCCACCCGAAAGCGGGGGTTAGTGTTTTCTCTCCTTGTATTTATCTATGAGTGTATAAACAGTATCATTCAAAACTTTTTCATTTGATTTTGATCAAATTTGGTATAAAGGTTGAATGTCTTCCAAGGACCAATAGTTTAGCTTTTAACAAAAGGTCAAACTGGTAGTAAATCACTTTCGTTGTTTAATAACAATTGGGGTTTGGAAAAGTGGTCAAAACTCGAAAACAAATTGAAATAACATGAGGATTTTGACACCAAGATCTGAGGGGGAGGAATTATTTGCTGTATATTTTAGGTTGGTTACCGCAAAAATAAAAACATCGCGGGGCGGGAGAAGGTAGAGACGTATATTTCAGAGAAAAGTATACGTAGATAAAATTGTGATATCGTCAAATATGGAAAAGACAACTGAAGCAGTTGAGTTGTGGTTCTTTTGGTGTATGTTGGACAAGTAATACCTCAGATGAAGATATTTTGTCAAGAGCAAGTTGCACGAGAAAGCTGCTGACTAACATCAACAAGAAACAGTCGGAGTTTCTCGGACACATCATGATGAAAGATGAAATTGAAAGTCTGGTCATATCTGGGAAGACTGAAGAAAGAAGAGACGTGGAAGAGAGGTCGACTTCTGGGTGAATGTATCGACATTGTAAGTTCTTTGTATTTCATGGAGAAGAGGTCTGGGGAAGACCATGGTCATCAAAGTCCTGTTTGGATTTGGTACATAGCGAGAGAGAGATAAAGTTATGACAGCTTTGTGCAGTTGTTTCTAGGTTTGTTTGTTTTATATTCAGGGTAGATCAGGTGCAAGGAGTTAGTTTGGAAGGGCAGAAAACAACACTTTCATGTGAGTGGGAATCCCAATGTAGCGAGAATTCAAAAACCTTAAGACTAAATCCTGATATCTCAGATTGGGGTAGAGCTCTCCAGTGAGGGTTGCCCCTCAATCCCGGTGAACACGCCCCTGGTTTCGTGATAAACTTATAACCAGCCATGGTTTGCTCTGCGAGAATGTCATAGTTGATGTTATAACAGTCTTCTGTGAAACTTGATCACTCGCGACGAAATCAATTTAGTAAAAATTATATATAGGAATAATTTTTTTATCTCTGTATTAATTTTTATTTATATACTTCGTATAATAAGTCTAAAATTGGTTAGGGCGCTTGACTCGCAATCTGAGGGTCGCGAGTTCGAATCCCCGTCTAACCAAACAAGATCGTCCTTTCAGCCGTGGGGGCGTTATAATGTGACGGTCAATCGCACTTCGCTGGTAAAAGAGTAGCCCTAGAGTATGCGGGTTGTGGTGATGACTAGCTGCCTTCCCCCTAGTCTTACATTGCTAAATTATAGACGCTAGCGCAGATAGCCCTCGTGTAGTTTTCGCGAAATTCAAAATAAACAAACAAACAAATCTAAAATACATTTATTTTTGTAAAAAGAAACATGTATTTTTTGTTCTATAAAAAAGACAGCATGAGGATATCACATAATACTCATACATTATGAACTGATCTTCCACCCTCAGTTTTTCCCGCTTGTCCTGTGATTTTACATAAATATCACAATATTATAAAGTAATAGTAAAATGTAAATACAAGCGTAAATGAGTTAATAATACGTGTAAAAGTGTAAACAAAAACCTATTTATAACTTAATCAATTATATATATATATATAGATT
>NW_013667124.1:5949-12120 GCF_000517525.1 Limulus polyphemus
ATTGGTGGAGTGTTGTATTGTGACTTGGGGGTTTCTCGCCAAGAAGCCTACAAGAAAATCTGTCACCAAAGTACACCAATATATATAGATGTGCAGAACTCATTTTTAATCGGTTAAATAACTCAAAATATAAACTGAGATAAGGTATAGATTCGCCCTTGAAACTTCATTTATAACATAAATATGACCCTATTCTGACTGTATTTTCCTGTGTAAATCAAGGAATAAACACTGCCTTAAATATAGTTAATGAATTAGGATATATGCAAATACTATTCGAACCTAGTTAATGAAGTAATAAATAATGTAAATAAAAGCGAAGATACTACTTGTAAATTGAGTACGTAACTACGTATACGTTTAAAAGAAACTATCAAGAGACGGAATTTTTCATGTTAATTATGATGACATAGAACTAGTCCTGTAGAACAACACACACTACTTCTCCTTCGGTTGAATTCTTAGTACAGTATTCGGATAACGAAAACAAATTTTCTTTCTGTTACATCAGTTTGCTGATACATACCAGGAAGAGGAAGTGTGTTTGTTATTAAGAACAAAGCTACGCAATGGGATCTCTATTTATATTCACCTTTTTTTTTTTTGTCTCGTTGAGAATAAGATAGTTTATATTATATTAAAGACACATTATTACAGCGGCTTTTATGTGGGAAAAGAAGCTATTGTTACAATATTTAAGCGAATTGAGTCTGGGTTTTCGGGCAAGTGAACACAATAAAAAACGTGTATATGTGATATAAATATCTGCACGTCAACAACAATGAAAGGAATTATATGTCGTTATGTAGCATTAACACTTTAGTAAATATTTGATGACCAACATTACTAGAATATACATTTTGACGGGAAAATGGGCTTCTAAGATTTATATACATGCCTTGTTCTTCTAAAACATCGATATTGTAGAAGTTTGTAACTCATGCACAGAGGTATTGTTTGTTTGTTAAATTTCACCCAAAGCTACTCGAGGGCTATCTGCGCTAGCCGTCCCAATTTAGAAGTGGTAGACTAGAGAGAAGGCAGTTAGTCAACACCACCCACCGCCAAATCTTGGGCTACTCTTTACCAACGAATAGTAGGATTGGTTGTAACATTATAACGTCCCCACGGCTGAAACGGTGAGGATGTTCGGTGACGGGATTCGAACCCTAATAACTAGGCCCAAAGACAGAAGTAATTCTGAGGTTTCGAAGCTTATAGTTATCAAGTTACCTTTAATAAATAAGTTTCCATTTCAATCATTCCATGCCAAAAATTTAAACTTCTTAATTTTTTAAACCAGATATATTCTTGAAGTCTGTTTGTGCAATCTTTCTCAACATTTCAGTATTCTTCTCGTGGAAAACTGCACTCGGTACTTTAAATGAGGCCGCGTCAATGTTTTACACAAAGTAATAATATCAATACTTTCTGAAATTTAAAATATCCATTGACAGAATCTAAATTATCTTACCTGTTTTCATTTTACTACAGCTGGAAACTTAGCAGAATGTTGTTTGCTGTTATTAATAATCACATCTAAATCCTTCTGTTTTTTCCACATTACCAACTTTTCTCCAATGCAAGAAGCCCTTTTCTAACATTAATACCTTTGCATCTACCTGAGTTCTTTTGAATTATTTTTTGTTTGTTTGGAATTAAGCACAAAGCTACGCAATGGGCTATCTGTGCTCTGCCCTCCACGGGTATCGAAACCCGGTTTCTAGCGTTGTAAGTCCGCAGACATACCGCTGTGCCACTGGGGGCATTTTGAATTAAAGAAACATTTTTAATTAATAGACTCAGCCGTTCCAAATATATCAGAAAATTCGGAAATATCATTGAGCAAGTAGCTAGTGATATTATTGATTGACATAAGTGAAGAACAATAAAAGTTAAGAAAAACAACCTGGGGATTACATTAGTGAAATTTTACAGATTTTAAAAAGGTTCATATATTACCCAATGTCATATTAAGGTGGGGACTCACTGACCTGCAGCACCAGGCCCATCGCAAGAGATAAGCCCAACAACATTCAAAGTACTGTGTTTTTTAAGTATCTTTGCCCCATGCGGTTTTGTTCCACCTTTGCTTTGTAATTCAAAACGTAATTATTTCAATCTTTATATTTAAGAAAGAATACAATTTTGTTTAGTTAGTTACTGCATTCAGTGTATAAAAATTATTGTAAATATTATAATTCTTATCATATTCTTCATTATAATTCCTAGTAAAAGACACGTCATTGAATATTTGTCATGATAATACCGCTATGTACGTGTTTTTAATTTAAAACAATTCAAGTTTCATTTTATATTGATGATAAATTGGATAATGAGTTATTTTAGTTGCCTATTTCTTTATGTACAAGTAGTATTAAAAAACTGTACCAATGATATATTTGTCAGTCAAAAAACAACAACAAAAAACCGGGAAAGTAAAATTATATTGTAATTGTGAACTGCAAGTTTTTGTCACTAAAATATCAAATATAAATTTGTTCGCTTGATTTTTATGCTTTTTTTAAAGGTACAGTAAAATAGGCCCATCATAAGTTTTCGGTTCCAGACTCCCTGGGGCCTAAGTCCTGATATCACTACTTCCCAGTTACCTATCGCCAGTCTTTATTATATACCCTTTTTAATTTTCCACTGACCCCAAAACTATTTAATACAACCGTTAACCTATTGTGTGGCACTGAGTAGTCTTATCAAGATTACAACATACACCGAGAAGCAAAGAGGCAGAAAATAACGAATTAGCTGAGGCAAAAAAATGTCTTTCTAACGGCCAAAGCGGACATTATTTATAAATTGCAATTGTCAGTATATTTTCTCAAACACTATGTTACAACAAATAGTAACGTTTGCAAAAGTCAGATATCAAACTAGCAGACCTGTTATTTTTCCGACTCTACTCCAGTTAGTTGTTTTTTAAAACAAAGATCGCAGTAATAATTTATCTGTTTCTTTTATATAATGTGAGACATAAGAGATTTTGCTAGCATGATATAGATATGGCTTCATATTCTATGATATATATGTATCATAGAATATTAACTTATTACTTAATAGGTCTCTAGTGGAATAAAACCCTGTTTATAGGCAAGTGCACGTTGATCCGAATGGACGCAAACATTGGAAACATATGGTTTTGTAAACCCCTTTAAAAACATTATACACGCCGAAACAAACACAAGCTACTCAGTTTTCTGACATCATAAGAATATTTGTGAATCGTATTATCCATTTACACTTCAAATATATATATATATATAACAAAATTTGGATCTAGTTTTCTTGTCGAAAGTCGTTTCTAGGCTTACGGCTTATGCAAATAACAGTGAATTTGTCTCATGTGCACATTCTTTAAAATAATTAGGTGTTGAACCAATCAAAAGGTTAGATTTCATGGAGAACGTTATATTTACTATTTTGAGGATGTTTTTCTAGAATTATAAGACCGGTGTACGAATTGGATGAAAAAATCAGGTAAATAACGATGCACCTGGCGAGTGTACGAAACTGTGAACATTGTTACGTATATAAGTAAACACTATATGCGTTCGTAACACTAGTTCCTTTCCCACCTAAGGCAAAAGGTAAGTCACATATCTTATGTAAAGTAATTGAGCACATGCGCAGTTTTCCAATAATTCTACGAAAATATGAAAATGCACTCACCTTCACTGCTAGCATAAATGTTAGACACCAAGGAAATTCCATAATAGAAGTACGCTAGTAATTTCGAGCGTTCTTTTGCTACTACAGCCATTGGTTCGGGAAACGCGTTATGTGGGCTAACAGTTACAGCCACCTGTTAGAATGTCTCTACCCCCTCAGAATGACCTGAAATACGCGCGTACTAGCTTGGACCCTCTTAGAACTCAAAACTTAAAATTATTATTGTTTGAGTAGAGAGTGTAAAATAATGTAGAACAAGTCCACAGAAGGCGCCTCTGTATACTTCACCTCAGATTAATGCAATGCATTATCACTGTTTACACACTAAATCAAAGCATAAGAATTATACCCTAAAGAGTACCTCGTAATTCGTACTATTTAGACTACCATACCTTGCTTTATCAATGAACCAAAGGGCACGAAAAACGCTAGATAACATTTTTTTTAAATCTCAGCACTCAAAGCGTTTATTATGTACGATATATATATATATATATCCACATAAGTACATAATAAGTACAGAATAAACAGCTTCAACTATTAAAAATTGGATCATAGCAAGTTTACTCTGTTAGTCCAATACTTTTATTATATGTTCTATTACATTGTTGTTGTAGTACTTTTTATTGTTTTTTTTACTATTTTGATGTTTATCACTTCCTATCGTATATTTTATGCTCTTAGCAGAATATTTTCTGTCACATGTTTTACACTGAATGTAGTAATTTCTGTTGTATGTGACCCCTAGTGGCACAGCGGCATGTCTGCTGGCTTATACCTCTAGAAACCGGGTTTCGATGCCCGTGGTGGGCAGAGCACATATAGCTCTTTGTGTAGCTTTGCGCTTAATAATAAACATCAAACACCACCTGTCGTATGCATTGTTCATCTTGCTCCATTAATACAACACATCCTATCGTATGTTTTATGTTGTTGATGTAATATTTTCTATCGTATGTTTTACAGTGTTGATGTAATACTTTCTCTCGTATGTTTTACAGTGTTGATGTAATACTTTCTCTCGTATGTTTTACAGTGTTGATGGAATACTTTCTCTCGTATGTTTTACAGTGTTGATGGAATCCTTTCTATCGTATGTTTTACAGTGTTCATGTAATACTTTCTGTCGTATATTTTACAGTGTTCATCTAATACTTTCTGTCGTATGTTTTACAGTGTGGATGTAATACTTTCTCTCGTATATTTTACAGTGTTGATGGAATACTTTCTGTCGTATGTTTTACAGTGTTCATATAATACTTTCTGTCGTATGTTTTACAGTGTGGATATAATACTTTCTGTCGTATGTTTTACAGTGTGGATGTAATACTTTCTCTCGTATATTTTACAGTGTTGATGGAATACTTTCTGTCGTATGTTTTATAGTGTTCATGTAATACTTTCTGTCGTATGTTTTACAGTGCTCATGTAATACTTTCTGTCGTATATTTTACAGTGTTAATGTAATATTTTCTGTCGTATGTTTTACATTGTTGATGTAATACCTTCTGTCGCATGTTTTACAGTGTTTATGGAATACTTTCTGTCGTATGTTTTACAGTGTTGTTGTAATACCTTCTGTTGCATGTTTTACAGTGTTTATGGAACACTTTCTGTCTTATGTTTTACAGTGTTCGGGTAATACTTTCTGTCGTATATTTTACAGTGTTCATCTCATACTTTCTGTCTTATGTTTTACAGTGTTCGGGTAATACTTTCTGTCGTATATTTTACAGTGTTCATCTCATACTTTCTGTCGTATGTTTTACAGTGTGGATGTAATACTTTCTGTCGTACGTTTTACAGTGTTGATGGAATACTTTCTGTCGTATGTTTTACAGTGTTCGTGTAATACTTTCTCTCGTATGTTTTACAGTGTTGATGGATTACTTTCTGTCGTATGTTCTGCAGTGTTGATGTAATACTCTCTGTCGTATGTTTTACAGTGTGGATGTAATAATTTCTCTTATATTTTACAGTGTTCATGGAATACTTTCTGTCGTATGTTTTACAGTGTTGATGTAATACTTTCTCTCGTATGTTTTACAGTGTTCATGTAATACTTTATGTCGTATGTTTTACAGTGGTAATACTTTCTGTCATATGTTTTACAGTGTTGATGTAATACTTTCTGTCGTATGTTTTACAGTGTTGATGGAATACTTTCTGTCGTATATTTTACAGTGTTGATGGAACACTTTCTCTCGTATGTTTTACACTGAATGTAGTAATATCTGTCGTATGTGCCTCCTAGTGGCACAGCGGCATGTCTGCGGGCTTATACCGCTAGAAACCGGGTTTCGATACCCTTGGTGAGAAGAGCACAGATAGCTCTTTGTGTAGCTTTGTGCTTAATAATAAACACCAAACACCACTTGTCGTATGCATTGTTCATCTTGCTCCATTAAACAAGACCGATGTCTGCTTACCCATACCTATAAATATCCACCAACAGTAATCACAATTCACACAACATTCAGCCTTGAT
>NW_013667124.1:13007-19077 GCF_000517525.1 Limulus polyphemus
ATTGCTTCGTGTATTTGAAGAGTTGTGAAGTCTTGTGAAATACACGAAGCAATAAAAATCCTACAGCAAACTCCCATGATTAACAAACAATCGACAGGAACAGCACGCACACTGTTACTTCTTGGCGAGAAACCCCCAAGCCACAATACAACACTCCACCAATTAACGCCTTCCACGAGCTAGATACCACCACCTGCTTACCCATACCTATAAATATCCACCAACAGTAATCACAATTCACACAACATTCAGACTTGATAATGGATGCAGAACTCATTCGAAACGCGTCGGCCAACTCATCACTATCTACAACTTTTACCCGTTGTTCTAACAACGTTAAGACGGCTTATCGACTTCTTGAGAAGAATTCTAAGAAGAAAATAAACCTACAGACATCGGTCTTGTTTAACAAACTCTGCCTACAAGAAAATCTGTCACCAAAGTACACCTTGCTCCATTAATACAACACATCCTATCGTATGTTTTACAGTGTTCATGTAATACTTTCTGTCGTATGTTTTACAGTATTGATGGAATACTTTCTGTCGTATGTTTTACAGTATTGATGGAATACTTTCTCTCGTATTTTTTACAATGTTGATGTAATAGTTTCTCTCATATGTTTTACAGTGTTGATGGAATACTTTCTGTCGTATGTTTTACAGTGTTGATGGAATACTTTCTCTCGTATGTTTTACAGTGTTCGTGTAATATTTCTGTCGTATGTTTTACAGTGTTGATGGAATACTTTCTCTCGTATGTTTTACAGTGTTCGTGTAATATTTCTGTCGTATGTTTTACAGTGTTGATGGATTACTTTCTGTCGTATGTTTTGAAGTGTTGATAGAATACTTTCTGTCGTATGTTTTACACTATATCTCAAAGTAAGAAACTCCAACACCTGAGCACTTTGGAAAAGTTG
This sequence comes from Limulus polyphemus, assembly GCF_000517525.1. Classification (NCBI taxonomy): domain Eukaryota; kingdom Metazoa; phylum Arthropoda; class Merostomata; order Xiphosura; family Limulidae; genus Limulus; species Limulus polyphemus. The sequence goes on from NW_013667124.1 coordinate 13,930, forward strand.
GCTTCCCCTTTTCAAGAGCATAAAATGAGAATGAAAAAAAGAGAGTGAAGAGAAAAGATTTTTCAAAGGACCCATTATAATAGAAACATCTGACTAGAGCTTCTGCATTGAAAATCACTTAAATATTATTCCAGAGATTTGTTATTATCATAGCTAAAGTTCTGCCAAAGTTCTAACTTAGATCGGATTCTGCCATAGAATTGTCAATATCTAAGATAAGGACCTATCAGGATCTATACATTTTTCAATGTTCAGGATCTATACACTCTTCAATGCCCATGATCTATACATTTTTCAATGTTCAGGATCTATACACTCTTCAATGCCCATGATCTATACATTTTTCAATGTCCTGGATATAGACATTCTTCAATGTCCTGGATCTATACACTCTTCAAAGTCCTAGATCTAGACACTCTTCAATGTCCCGGATCTATCTATTCTTCAGTGTTCTGGATCTATCCATTCTGCATTGTCCTGTATCTAGACATTCTTAATGTCCTGGATCTATGCATCCTTCGATGTTCTGGATCTAAACATTCTTCAATGTCCTGGATCTACACACTCTTCAGTGTCCTGGATTTAGACATTCATCAATGTCCTGGATCTAGACACTCTTCAATGTCTTGTATCTAGACACTTTTCAGTGTCATAGATCAAGAAAATACTCAAACTACTCAAGGAATTAAATGAGAAAATTAAAGCTGTTTAAGAATTTGAAAATAAATATGATGCCCAATCTGTTATTCGGTTCACCACTTGTCACTAAATGATACCAATTTCGGGGAATTCCATCCCACATCAGCAACCTATATAAACATGTTTACAAAGATGAATAAAATATAACCAAAAACACCATACATGTAATATGCGGATCACCACTTTAATAATCTTAATCTTGTTTTTTCTATTTGCCTTTGTTTAGAGTTACTGATGATAGGTATAAATCCCCGAAACTGCTATAATTCTAAGAACTTATAATTGAAATAAAAAAAGAACATGTAATATTAAGTCAATCGCACCGCATCAGTCTTATCTAGTGCCAACGAAGACTTTCGTCCAATACTTGGGTTCATCAGACATATTAATGGTCTAGGCGCTATTTATACTATTAGTTGCATCTACAACTGTTATGGTGTGAACTAGAATAAGTAACTGAAGCGTAATTATTATCAGTATAAGTTATTTACAAGTCAGAATTAAGGTAAGAATGAATACAGCATTTTTGTTGTTATTTAACAACACTTATTTATGTATTTATTATTTTAACTTGAATTAATTCAGCTGTAATACAGAATAACTGGAGAACCATGAAGGTAGTCTTTTTGTGACAAGCATTGCATCAAATGATAGATTGGGCTTCGTACTTAATTTTAAGATCTTATACAGCTTGTCTGTTGAATAGTAGATAAAATAAGTTAGTAATACCAATATTACATACTCTTTAAAACCTATATAAATATAGATTTAACGTGGTGAGTAATATCTAAGTAAAAAAATACAAAAAGTGGGATTTTATCTTAGGAAAGCTGAAGATGGGAGTATATTCTGGCCACACACATACACATAAGGATTTATACACTTGGGAAACATGCTGGTCAGAATTAGCCAGTCCAGCTTTGTTGTTATTATTAATAACAACATATACACAATATCATCGTAACATTCTCACCGAATTTAGGCAAGAACAAATGTAGAATGTGATAAAAATTGCAAATGGTAATTTTTAGTTTGAATACCTGGTTCTTTTAATAAGATTTCATTCGCTGTCGATGTACAGAACACAAGTAATGACGAGAGGGCGATTGGAAAATAGAACTAAACTATGATGACCTTTCATCTAGCCTCAAGTGTGCTTCTATCGTAATATCTTGCCAACCTTCTTAACCTACAGAAAAGAATATCAGTTAAAGTTTATGCTGTAATTATTCCATGAGTGTGTTCAATGTTCGTTAGGGTTGTTCTCATGGATGGAAAATATGGACGGCGCTAGCAGAAAGGGGGTGAGGGGTAAGGAGCAGTTTCCCTCTTAGTCATAAAGGAGCCCTCAAATTCCAGTCAAAATTACACATACACACACACAAAGAAAAAACGTACAGAGGTCCGATTTTGTTGGACCTGGGAGGGTCAGATACACTTTCGACCTCTTCCTTTCCCCTAACGGTGGATTTTTGCTCTTTTATTTTTATTACTGTATCCGATGTTGTTTCATCTTTATCGGTGTTTAGATTTTTTTTTGTAGACCTGGGAGGGCCACGAACCTGGACTTCCTCCTCCTGCATTTGTTAGTTTACAGCTGTAGAATATTATTTTTAATTACAACAGGATCTAATGTTAAGTAGTGGGAAATGTGTTTGTATATTCCCGTCTGCGTCTACCGAGTTATTTCAATAACACACACGTTATTTCAGGAGCGCCAGAATATTCACTTGTATTTCTTCCTCACAATAATGAGATTCTAGAACCTGAGTGAAAAAAAACATCACCCAGTCCGCTGATGTAAACTTGAGCCTCAATTCGATCTTTGCTAGACGTCAGACTTTATTCATATATTACTATTATTAGTATTATCAGAAGCTATTACAGGCAAGGCATGCAGAGACTTTGTCCAAAAAAAGTCAAGATTGGTTCTCAAGAAGCACCCACGTGACCATGCTATTTAGGGCTATTAAATAATATTTCAGGCTTGACATGCCAATGTGCCGGTTCAGGCCTGAAAATACAGCAATAGAAATATTACAAACCGATGTGCACCTAATGCTGAATGTTTACAATTCTCTTCTATTACTGCACCATATGATGTAGACTATTGTCGGTATGCAGGAAAATAGTAACACTTGCTTGTGCTTACTCAACACATGGTAAATATCTCATTAGGGAGTGAAGTTACCCAATAATATGCAGCAGATATTAAAAAGGCAGAAATCGTTGACAAAGAAAAAGAAAAAAGGGTCTGGTATGGCCTGGTGATTTGGGCACTCCAGTCGCAACCTGCGGGTTCGAATCCCTGTCACCAAACGCGCTCGTCCTTTCAGCCGAGGTGGCATTATAATGTGACGGTCAATACTTCTTCGTTGATAAAAGAGTAGCACAAGAGTTGGCGGTGGGTGGTGTTGAGTAACTGTCTTTCCTCTAGTCTATCACTGCTAAATTAAAGACGGTTTGCGCAGATAGCCCTCGTGTAGCTTTGCGCGAAATTCAAATCAAATAACAACAAAAAAGGGAGCACTTTTTAAGCATCGCAATGCTAGCCTTTTCTAATAAGTGGAAGTGAGGTGTTAGGGGACACTATAAGGGCTGTAAGTTGCCTTTGGTACACATAGGGTAAAAAGCCGTAAGATGCAAACATATCTTTTATTCCTAGACAATTGGTCTTTTAAACACTTAAAATCTAAAACTAAACAGGGATTTTTTTATGTAAGCACTTAATAGCATATCACAATTACGTTTTTATTGCAAAGACCTACAAGTCTTGGGTGCCATTCATTTTAAAGCTGAAATATTCTCGTTTCTTAATAATTAGCAGCAAGTAAGTTGTGGAATCAGATGTATCGTTAAGTAGTCGTTGACAATTTTTTGTGACTGAGAGAAAGGGCAATTTTGGTGCATAAGGGCAGGAAGGTAGGGGCTTGAGCCCACCCAGCCAGCCATCTGTGCATGTCGCTGCAGTTACCTGACACAAACAAAAGAGAGAGAGAGAGATAGTGTGTTTCAGGCATGTATTTTAGAGTACTGGTGCACAGGTAAACGTATCGATGCCGATACGCTAAAAAGGGCTAGGTAAAAACCCTGTAGTGTATAACTGAAAGTGTAAAAGTGATAAGAAAGATATAAGGAAATTTACTGGATCATTAGCATAAGAACTAGCATAATACATATTTCTAACTTATTATTTGGCATACTATGATGCTCTTAAAGATATAAATGTAATCAGCAAGCAATGTAGAGCTCAACTATGAGAATTGGTATTTCCAGTGATTTCGTCAGTGTCATATGGAACATTCTTCTTCAATATTTGATATAAAATCGTTTCAAAGGTGCCATGACGAGGCTAAAGAATTGGTAGAAGAACTATCATTTATTCCAGAATACAACAAACCAGTAACACTGTACTTGTATTTAGGTGTAGCATTATCTAGCATCAATGGAGCAAAATCATATTTTGACAGATTTAATTTAATGGTTTAGTTTCGAATACTAGTTACATCTCTACCAGAACCATTTGACGTTCTTGTAACATTGCTCTTTATTTACAAAAGTGATTTAGTAGTAGTAGTATACATCATTGTGTGGATTGTTCACAGGGTGGTACTTATAGCTCCAGTGACTGTTAAATCTACTGAGAGGAGTTTATCAAAGTTAAATTGAATTAAATCCTGCCTGAAATCGGCTACGTCTCAGGAGCCTCTCTCGGGGTTGGCAACACCCTACATCGAACAGGATATTGAAAAACAAGGTCAAATTACCAGAAAATTGTCGACGAATTTGTAATAACAGCAATTAGAAAATTAATTTTTCACGCTAATCACTAACTATAAAAGGCTTATTCCCTTTTTCACTCTCTCGAGAACTCTTTCATGTTCCTTTTTTGGTAATACACGTCGTTGCTCAGCAATAAAACTTTCATCTGATTGTTCTTAGGCCAACTATGATGCTTATGTTGAACACTCAATATTCAAGTTTAATTGTTATAAAGTTTTTTTATTCTTTATTTTTTGATAACTTCGGTGACATAACAGCAAAATAATTTAATTCAGAAGTTTTCTGACACTGGGTTATAGCCAAAAGCAAAATAAAATTTACCAAGTAGCGTTTCAGCTAAGCTTTATGCTACGCTTATGTATTAGGCCTAATGCTTAAATTAGACTACAAATAAAGTCAGTTTTTAAAAAGTTTTAAGTGGTGAATAAATATTCTTTTGGTATTTTAACATATATATATTATCTTATTGACCTTGAAACATAAATAAAAAATAAACGTTTATTTCTACTAAATGTCTTTCATCCTTTGTACAGTCGAAAGAGTTGAAAATTTGTGTCGGAATGGCCGCATTATATTTTCTACTTCCTGACCTAGAATAAGTGAAAAGACTCAAGAGTGCTATTTAAGTCTCTTTCAGAGTACACACTTACTTTAGTTCGCGATAAC
>NW_013667124.1:19611-20595 GCF_000517525.1 Limulus polyphemus
TACTTTAGTTCGCGATAACATTTCATTTTTCAGTGTAGTTTTTACTAAAAATGTGGTGATTCAAAAATTACTTCAAGACTGATGAAATAAGTGAAGAGTGGTTGCATTTTGGAGGTACAGATAAAGTCGTTTCAGTTAAATTCTATAATTTTCGTTAATCATTTCACAATGGTTTCCCGTAATTTTTGACGGGCTTTTATACTAGTAATTATATAAAAAGCACGTGGATGCGAAAAATTTATATTTTCAAAACTGATAAGACAGATTTCTCAGATTTGCGCTAACTTTTTCTGTTGAAAAAGGGCTCACAGTTATTAAGATAAATATCATGCAGGTGGCCCAGAATTTTTGTCGTGACAGCCCCGAGGATCGCTGCCTCAGGGTAGTATTTAATCAGACAAGTTTATTTGTGGTAATGGAGGTTTTGCTGACCTAGTAAAAAATCCCACTAGTACTGGTTTGAACTATGTGAACCATTCTTCTGTGTGAACGCTCTCTACTAGCTACGAATTACCTAAGATATGGTACTAATTAGAGAGTAATGATAAAATATTATATATTATATTATGACCCAGGAAATATCTGGGTTCATACATTTGACTGCTCCTGTTCTATACCATGTTTGTTGCTTGGATATGTTCAGTAACATCAGATTCCTCGATGAACTCTTGTTGTTATACACTTTGGTGTTCTTTGATTCTAAGAGAAAGTGGAATTTTTATTTAACAGCTATATTCTAATTCAACGAAACAAAGTACTGTGTGAATGCGTCTCCTTAATTCTGTTGCTTTCAATGTTTTGAAAATATGGGTTAAGAATTTCTTTTTACAGTTAGATGTGTTATAAAAACTGTATATATTTTTCACGTTTCGTGTGCATAATACTATGATTTTACTCATTCTACCAATCACATTCTTCACGGCATTAATCATTATAGTATTGTTGCGTCAGCGAGTCACATGACTACTGTGACGCCACGTTTCT
>NW_013667124.1:21467-67481 GCF_000517525.1 Limulus polyphemus
CTAAAGTTTCGTCGGAACGAAGTTACGGAAAGTTAATTAACAAACGGAGACGTAACAGTATTGTTGTGAGAGATGGTAGATAACTGGAATAGTACTTGGGAACTAGGCTTTGTATAACTTAGTTTGAAATCCATTGTAGTTTTTGTGATTGAAACAGTAAAAAAAAAAAAAGACACCATAAACATGTCTGGCCTGTGGCGAGACAAGACAAGGCTTATTTTTCTAAGAACAATAGTACATTAATTGGTGACAAAGGTGACTCTACAGTTGTGTCATCTGGCATTTTGAAGTATGTCATCTTCATTTATAGTGATTCTAATAGAACACTTTTTTTCTATTGAAAGATAATATGATTATTTATAATATTATGCGAATATCTGCCTTATAATTAAAAAGTAAATTGATGTTTGAATAACGAAAATCTCGCTATTATGGAAGTCGTCATACTTGATATTAATTATCGACCTGTGGTAAGATCCTACAGATGTCACTACATCTAATAATGAACCTATCCCCTCTGTATAGAAACAAATAGCAAGAATGTCTTGATCTGTAAGTAATATTGTAATATATTTCACTTTAAAACTGACAGTACATTGCAAGGATAACTACAGGAACTCAAATACTGAAAACAAGGTCCAAAGATAGAACATTACGAAAAACACTTCTGAAAATGTTTTCTCACATTAAAAACGTGTTATTGTAATCTTTGATGCACATGTAATTATTGTGAAATACTTTCAACAACAAATGAGTATAAGTGTTGCACGGAGTTCAAACTGCAAGAAGAGAGTTAAATTGATATAGTTTGTTACTGTCATCGATGCATGTATCATATTGATCAATACCAATGTAGATATAGGTACGGTCAGAATACATTACAAATAAGTTCCTTGATAACACATTAATGGAAAGGAAAACACTTTTAAATGATGAAATAATACACACACACACACACACACACATATTTAGAAATTAAAACCCTCTACCAGATCTGTGAATCAACCAACAGCTTTTGTCTCTCAAGATATCTTTCTGTCGACTGACTGACGTTCAAAACCAGTAATTATAGGGCAATGTCCGATGTCAGAAAAATGGTAGAAAACGTGTATTTTAAATGCATATTTTGTTGTTTCTTCTGACTATATATAAGTGTGTAATTTCAAAAGAAAAAATGAAAGTGTTTTTTATTATTTCATCTTTCCTGAGAAAGTTTTGCAGCAAAATAATCAAGAATCTAAATTATTTTGCTTTCATGCTTTGAATTTTGTATAGTACGAGTGTTTGATTATCTTTCTTCAACTGTGATTTTTGTTAAGAATCTGATGATGCTAGACTTGGGCTGTTAAGATTACAACACAGAACAATATGTAAAAAGAAATTGGCAAGAGGATGTGGTCATTATAAAATAGCTTTTAGAAACTCAAACTTTATAGAAACCTGGAGCAGCAACCTTGGTTGCGATTTAATGTGAAAAAAGGTTTGTATGCTTCGCTAGTTTAAAATTTTTATTCTTAGCTAGCCTGTGTATAAGCTGAAATGCTTATTCATACTTATCTAAAGCATTGTATGCTTTTTCTTGTATTAGTCTTTCTATTTTCTATTTACTTGGAACAATTTGAACTGCTCAGTCAAGGCTAAAGAAGGTAATTCTAAAAAAAGTTACATGAAAAACGTTGAATTTCAAGTTTTAAGTTACGCAGTTGACTTCCAATGGTTTCTATTGTTTGCCAGGCTCATTTTGATTATTCGGTAAAAATAACAATGGCAAGTTCAGTCCTCTTAACACCAACAAAAACGTTTTATTTCTTCATATACCACGGCTAACATAACCAGTGTTCACTGATAAGCCCAGCTAATGTAATCTTCTGTTAATGCTGTGGTTGCTTGCTGGTTCGTCAGTTCTTCTGAATATTGACTAAAATTAGTTTAAGTAAAAATGAATAAATATAATATAGTTTGTGTTAAAACAAATGAACAATATTGTGTTATTCATCCTTACGCTAATTTTGATTTGTAAGTGACTTATGTAAATCCTCAGGTGAAACTGATTTCTGCACAAGTATTTGGTAAGTTCGCTTTGTAACGGGGGTATCGATCTAGATAATCACAGAGTAAATTTGAATTTAACTAAATATTTTCTGCCGACCGATTATCATTCAAAACTAAGTATAAATGTGTCAATCCCACACTCCTTACTTAACACACACACACCCCTAGTGGCACAGCGGTATGTCTGCGGACTTACAACGTTAGAATCCGGGTTTCGATACCTGCGGTGGGCAGAACACAGATAGCCCATTGTGTAGCTTTGTGCTTAATTACAAACAAATAAACCTTACTTAACATGAAACATCATATTTACTCATAATGACTAGTACCTCCACGTGGCTGGTCATTCTAATTCAACATAATTAAGGCTGTAACCCCTAGATGTCATCTGCACGGCTGTCATTGATCTGCTTGCACAATGTGTGAAGTTGCAGCAACATCCCTGGAGATGGAGCAAATATTATTTACAAGAGAACAACAAAGGAATGGGTAATTAGAATGAAACTAACTCAACGATGTTTGGACCACGTGTTTATGCGAGTCTGCATACAATCAGACTACATAAAAGTTGTAAATTCCTACTTTTATATAAGAAGGTAGAAAATGCGTGAAATACCAGCATACCACACTTTTCTTTTCTGCTATTTTTTCAGGCTTGTCCACAAGCCAACAATTAAATTTAACTATAAAACCAAATACCTTTAAACTCGTAACGTGGTGAAGCAGCACGTTAACTTTCTCTCATTCCTAAGAACAAATAATTACACGCCACATGGACACTGTAACCCTTAAACAAAGAACTATACTGAAATACAACAAAGCAAAACCCTTTAGCTATAATTTTATGCTATATATCACACACAATGAAATATCTTTAGTCGTAATCATATAAGCAATCAGTAATTTAAAAGAGTACTGTTAAAATATGAAAAGATACAACAAAACGAAAATTGGATTTCTACTTAGATTGTAACTTTACACACAAGGAAGAAAAAAGTAAACCCTTGATAATGCATTAATGTAAAATAAAACGCTTTTAAATTATGACATAAAGTTCTCACAATATCTATGTAATGACTGATTCACAAGTTCTGAGAATGTCTGTAAATATCATAGCAAAAAGTTTGAATTTCTTGTTTTTCTTTTTTATTACACGATAACTCAAAAACCAAAACAATGATGTCAACCAACTTCACTGAGGTGATAGTTTCAAATGGAGTATCCGCTTTTAAAAGTATTATTAATAACTAGTAGTAATTTTAAAAAATCATAATTCTAGTGTAGACGATGTTATCATTACCTCTTGAAGTTAGCTTTCTTAAAGAAATCTGGTGTTCTTTTAAAAAGCTTAAGTACAGAGTGAAACAGGAATTACCAACCAATAACTGATAAACAATAGATATTACAGTTGAACCTCTCTGCATTTAGAACTTGATTATAAGTACAACCTTCCTGCATTAAAAAAACAAGTAAAGAAACAATTTTCAAAAAAGGAAGTAAATGTAGGGACAGCTAATAACAAATCCCTCAAAAACAATGCAAACAAGATAGTAGGGATGGCATTTGCATCATCCCTACATAATAACACAGACAAGAATTAAAATATAGCAATATATATAACTATTCAATCACAATTGAGTTTAATGTATACTATTTTTGTCTGTTAACATTATACAACACTGTGTGCTTGTGCTATTATGTAGGGATGATGCAAATGTCATCCCTACTATCTTGTTTGCATTGTATTTGAAGGATTGATGTTAGCCATCCCTACATTTATTTCATTTTTAAAAAAGTGTTTTATTTACTTGTACTTATATATATTCACAAATGAAAACCTCTAACGTAGAAAAATAAATCAATCATACAAAAATAAGTCTTTTTAGCAATGACAAATACATAAAATATTCCATTAACATAGTTCACAAGTACATACATATACAAATACGCTTTAACAATGGGAAATACACATACTTAAACACAACAATTTGATCAACCTTTGGGAGGAGGTAGTCTAACACATTACACTGAAATGAAAAAAGCTTTAAAACAGATTCACATAAATTAACCACAGGAAAAATAATGAAAACCTTTACTAACTACATCATTGCAAATTAAAATGAGAATACACTACAATAATAAAGTAATATATTAAAAATACATTCTTTAATGGCCAATTAAGAAAGAAGAACTTTTATGATGTTTATGCAAAATAACTCTTAAAAGTGATTGGAAATGATGTAAGATAACTCTCTATAAAAATAAAGCCTACATACACTCAAATGAAAACTGTACATTGATAAAAAGCAAAGCATAATAAAAAGAAACTATGCACATATATAGGAACAGAACATTTCAGTAAAATACCGACATATATATATATACTGAAGGAAAGGACAAAAAATAAATAAATAAACAAACATAATTTACAAGACTGTTTATACAATTTAAACTGAGAAACATCATCAAAATGTCCTGATGATGGAGTTCTCGAATGGTCACTTGCTATAAACCATCTAATGCCAATGGATCTTGAGTTTGAGGTCTGGACTCTGCTTCAAATGAGAAAGAAGCTGGTCATAAGCTGATCTATTTCAGCTGACATTTCATGGTGTTTCCTCACAATTGTGCTGGTGGTCTATCGTGCAGCAGAGAATGTTTTGGGAAAATATTCAGCAACGAGGAAAGAAAAACCACTGGATAGTTGAAGAACAAGATAGTTTGAAGCATCCATGGTTTGATCGTATGTGGCAAAAGTTCAGGCTGAACATGTAAGATGAGTTAAATATTAATTGGTCAGAAGTTCAGCCACGAGCACGGGTTAAGGAGAGTCGTAATGTATGGTTACAACCATGAATTTGAACTTCAGATATTTGTCAAATGACATTACTATGGGTTTTGCATGTACTAACAGCTCTATATCACTGTAAAACATGCATACTTCGAACATCAGGCTTCATCAGATCTATGACTGACCAATATCTGTTGTTATGCTGCCATCTGTTACCCCTATAGGACAAGTAGTAAACATGTCTTACTCTCTAACCCATCATCATTCCTACCATCTGTTTGTAATGTAGACAGCACTCAGTTCCAGTAGGAAGAAATGATACTGCAACTGGTTCTTACACACATAATCTGACACTAGGATGCCAACTATTACTTTTCATGGTTAATCCTTCACCTAAGTTGCCATTGCATTTTTAGGGACTTTTTTTCAGTTACAAGTTTAGTACTAGTTTTGGGCACAATCTACAATGTTTTCACGACATAGGGGTTACTTTCCGTCTTCTTCTAGTACACTTACACCCTCCATTTTCATGCATTACTATTTTTCAAGTTTTTATGTATGTATGGGCCAGATTCTTTACAGTAGATGTCTGTGACTTGTCGGTGATAAATTTCAACAATAAACGAACACACATAATTCACTTGTTTGAAAATAATATATTAAAACAAGTCAAACGTATATACAAATGTTCATTACACTGTTGGATATCACATTTGTATCGAGAGCTTTAAATAATTGTCTCGTTTTCATCTATATACACACAGGTTGGTTCAGTTACTTTAAATCACAATTTGACAAGACGAATTATTGATCTTGCTCGGTTGTTACAATACAATCTGTGATTATTTCACTTTAAAATCGCCACTATAAATGCTGGTTACCAAAGTTGTATACAGAACTTTTAAATAATTGTATCCCTTTTTTTTTAATCAAAGTCCACACAGGCTGGTTCAATTACTTTAAAACACAATTTATATGACAAATTATTCTTCTATACTCTGTTATTACAATACAATCTGTGATACTTTCACTTTAGAAATCGCCACTATATGCTCTTTATGGCTAATCTCACAATCATGCAGTCTAGAGCTATCTAATTAACTCGAACTACATTTTGGACGTGTATTTATATCCCCACTGAGGCCAAGATCATTCCATGCACTACTATATATTATGATGAAATAATATTCAATTATTAAAACAACGAGAAAAACTTAGAAGCTTCTAGTAACATTATGCAATAATACGACAATAGTCAATTCACAACAATTGAACTATACAACATATGATTCCAAACTAATTTCACAAACTAACCTGTGAAAAGCTATCGCTTCTAAAAATAACTAGATTTAACACTTGCACTATACTTAAACCATCAATATCATAATACTCGCATTAAACTTAAACAGTCGTGTATATCTAATAATAAGCACATCTTCAAGAAATATATATACAATATTTTTTATACTATATACAAAGGCTGTTTTCAGTTCATATACAAAGTCTACTCATACAGTTTGCATTATCGTTTGCAGTCCCCTTTATGGCTTGAATGTGGAACCGGTAGTTCTGTAGGTACAACACCCACCTCGTGATCCTTGCACTGTCAATTTTGCACCTCTGGATGTATGCAAGGGGCTGATGAACTTATTTCCGTAGAGGTAGTTCTGAAATTTCCGGATGACAAATATGATGGCCAGACACTCTCTTTCAATCACAGAGTAGTTCTTATCACTCTTCAACAGCTTTTTACTGACGTACATTACGGGAATTAGCCCGTCTTCACGATCTTGCAGAATTACTGCTCCAATTCCAATGTCTGATGCATCGACCTGAACAATGAACAGTTTGTTAAAGTCTGGCAGTCTAAGTATTGATGTTCTTCAACTTCTGGAATGCCATCATGATCTGATGTAGTTGTTCCTACTTCATTTTGTAGGGCTGGCCTTTCTTGGTCTGGTCAATCAATGGTGCAGCAACTTCAGCATAGTTTGGGATGAACTTCCTATACCACTGCACCTTGAATTGAAACAATGTTAAGAAAATCTTCAATAAAACTGTGTGCTTATCAAAAATAACTCAATCTGAATGACTGGAAATATTCTATCACAATAAATGATACACTGGGTGCACAAATTTTATATTTTTGTATCATATCTGAGCTACTGCCTGTGAATTTCATTTACTACTGATAATTTCAACCACTTATGAATATTTCAGTTTGATCCAATTGAAATATCTTTTGCATTACTCTTTATGAGAAACATCAGGTAAAATTGGGTTATAAGAAACACCATTTACAACTCTTAAAACTATGTTTTTTCTCAGGTGCAGTGTGAGTCTCGTTCTTACTTTATCTCTCCCATGTATATTCATTAACTGCTAAATACTTCATCTCCAAAATTGAAACATTTCCTTTCTATGACTGATGAAAATAACAGGTGAATAGTATTTTCAAATACTAGCTTCCATGCCATTTATCACAGTTAACATCATACTACGAATTCTTCATCCAGATCAAACCTTTTGTCTCCATGCGCATGTTGCCTACAGTTATGTTATTTGTGTAATGTATTCACTCGTTTTATATAACACTCGTGAATGACTTTATGTAATGTTCATATACGTACGTAAGACCATATGCATATAACAAATTGTCAACAGAATACCTCTGGCTCCTGCGTGAATCACTTCAGTAATCTTCTCAGGTTACCTTCCAAACCTACATCTTATTAGCAATGATTTTGGCATCGAGGACCCATCAAACACAACTTATTCTTCACTTCCAGTTTCATGAAATAAATAAGCACTGGCAAAATTCAACTAAACTAAAACTTTTTTACTAAAAGTCTAATCATCCAAAATTAACATTCATGCTGCCAGTACTGTATTTCACTCTACACTGAGAGGAAACACAACTCTCTTGCTGTATGTATATTTGGCATACTTCTCAGGTCTATAGGTGAGAATCTAGTAAGTACAAGCAGTATGCTCACAAAAACTCTTATCACTCGGCTAGATCACGGAAGTGGTTTTCGTCAAATAGCAGATGACATTTTGAATCAGAAATTTATTTCAGTGGCTCAGAAAACAAGGTTGGCAACACCCTTTCAGTCACAGATTTTTCAATCACATGACCATCTTAACTTCTGAAGTACATCAAGTAGGTATCATCTGATATCCAGTGGATATTTTATTTAATGAAACTGCTTGATAGCTCAGAAAGAAGAGATGATTAAACCCTTTTGATCCCATTAAACTTACGATTAAAAAACCATCCTAACTATGTTGATTGAATGGTAACCCTACAGTTTAATTCATATATCGTATCTTACAATATCACCCTATAACACAGAAAATAAAAGTTACAAAGTCCTTTCAGCCATCGATTCTGGACCAAACAGCTGCCCTGACAGTGACAATTGATCATTTCCATACAAACTGATCAGGAGGTTGACGTATATGGTCAGCAAAAATGGCAAGTCAAGCTGAATGACAGGAGAAGAGTTAAGACTGCATTCAACACTCAAGGTAGCCCATACAAGTTTCGTAGTATTTCATTCTGCCTGTGGAATATTCCCGCTCGTTTTGATAGGTTAAATGATTTTATGCAATGGGAAAGCTGCCTAGTTTATGTCGACAATATTCTATTTGGCTGCCAACTTGAAACTGCTACTGGGAATGGTACATCAGTGGATAAGAATGGCAGGCTTAAGGTTGAAACCAAGGAAGTGTGTGCTCAACCACATACGAGTGGAATTTCTTAAACGTACTGAAGGAAGAGTTAATTTCTCTACTAGCTCTCTGAAGATAACAGTGGTATAGAACTGGTGTCAACCTCTGATAAAATTAGGAATCTGCAGTTTGTTTTTTGTTTTGAATCATATTAATATTTTGTGGTCAACTTCTGCAAGATTGCTACATCATTTTCTGCTCTCCCCAAGCTGGTGCACATTTTTAAATGGACAAAGGAGTGTGACCAAGTATTTCTTTTCTTTAGTGAAAGCTTTCATGTTAATATATTCATGATAGGACTGTGAGCTCTCATCAGATACTGATGGCAGTGATAATATAATAGGGGCATTGTTATTGCAATTCCATGATGAAATGAAATGTGATAGTGTACTCTAGTCACACACCAATGGCTTATGAATGCTAATACTGCATTATGAAGAGACAACTGCTTGCAGTTATGGTATTCATTAAACACTACTGACACTATCGGTATGGAAGAAAGATTACCGTTTGGGTGAGCCACGAATCACTGAAGTGGTTTATATACTTTAAAAATCCGAAAGGGATTATTGCATATCATATAGCAATGTTGCAAGAGTATTACTTTATTGTCATGAATCATCCAATCCTGTAAAAAGGAAAACTGACAGACTGTTTCACCATAAGGTGAAACCCTGTCTCATTGTTGAATATCCTAACCCTGAACACTAAGTAGGTAAGCCATTTCTGTCATAGCAACATTAAGCCATATGATAGTAGATTATACTAGTGACTGGGTGTCACAATTAAACCTTCAGGAGCGTGCTCCAGAAAGAGCAACTGAAGTACTCAAAACTAGTGTGGACACTTTTTGCTGTGCAGCAAGGTGAAGCCTGGTCAGCACAGACTGGGGAAAATAGCACAGATGCATGTACTCAGTATGAACTTGTATGAACAGTTATGAGTACAGGAAGGCATGTTGTAACATTGTATCCACCATCAAGATGTAGCATGAGCTGCTTCCAACTTTGCAAAATGCAAGGGCTGGAGGTCACCAAAGTGCTACATGCAATTATGATAATGTGTAACAGAGGGTTTGCTGGCTGTTTTCAGGTCGAGACATTAAGTGATGACGTCAACACTGTATGGTATGTGCTGCCTAGAGAAAAATCCTATTTAAACAGGGTTAACCTCAGCAGAAAATTGTTGGTTTTCCTTTACACAGAATAGCCCTGGATAATGTTGGTCATTACTAATTGCTTCGCTAATTGGACCAAGGTTTATCATTTATCAACACTTCAGTACAGTTAATAACTGATGGGTTAGCAGAACATTGGATCGCCCAATTTTGCAAACTTGAAAAATCACATAGATCAGAAAGCAAATTTCAATGCACAACTATTTTCTAATTACATGTGCTGTTGGATGTGATAAGCACATGAACTTTGCCTTATAATCCACAATGTGATGCTTCCAAAGTTTGTTAATCCTAGTTGAACTAACTGGGATGAACATTTTCTAAATGTCATAATAGTGTATTATGCAACAGAATAGTTCTTACCCTAGAGCAGTTGTGTTACAATGCTCACAAGAATATGTGGAGTGTCTAATGTCTGCATTAGCTGATGCACAAGAGTTTGCATGTTAACAACTAGGATAGGCCACAATACAGCTGAAGAAATGATACGATAAACCAGTTAAGTGATGAAAGTTCCAGCGTGGAGACTGGGTGTGGCTTTAATGTGTGCCAGTGGCATGAAAGCAGCTCGTTTCTGGCTTAGAAAGTGCTTATTTTATATTCAGATAGATTGGTTTATCGAAATATGAGGTATAGTGATCGTGGTATGTATAAATAAATGGAGAATGTTGACAAGCCTAGAACTTATGTTACCGACAATTCTTTCATGCACTGGCTTGACCAGGAATCAATGGTTGAGACTGATGAGTCAGAGGGTGATGAGAGCACTGTATTGTATCATCTCTACTCAGATGTTGAGGAGGAAGTTGTTGAAAATACTTGTTTGGCTGTGGAAGAGGAGCCACATGAGAAGGTGCATGCAGAAGATATGCCAGACAACTATCATCTTCAGCCAAGACACTGCCGATAACCTTTTAATAGCTATGCCTGGGACAACTGTTGTGAGATCAAGGAATGAAAGGAAGTAGCATTCCTTGCTTTTCGAGCTACTGAGTAGTATTTTATGATGGAATTTATGCACTATATTTTGTGATTTCCACTCGATTATCACCAAAGTTAAGATGATTTATTGATCACAAGATTAATGGATTTAAAATATCGTTACAAACCTTACTTTTGAGCTATCAAACAGCCGTTTTATTGAGAGATATCCAAAGGATATTTGGTGATACTGCTCAATAGTAAACAAAGTTAGAATATGACTGAAAGGGCACTGCAACCATTACTCTCTGAGCTACAGAGCACAGTTTCCTGGAAATATATCCTTGGGATACATGGTGATAGCTGATTGATTATTACGCAATCAAAAATGGTTGTGTCAGTAGATACCGTGCCTAGCATATTACCATTTTGTGTGACTGAGGATAATCACTAGGAGTTTGAAAATGCAGGTGAAATGATGTTATGACCCAGACTTTATGAGCTAAAAAGTGTTTTTAAGCAAAATGTCATTTAATACTCTGCAAAAACACTTACCCTGTTTAACCAAGTAGTAACAGCAGTGCTGCAGAATGGGCCATACAGTATTCTCCAGATTCATCTAAAGAACTTTTGACGTGTACATAACTCCTCCATGTGCAGTGAGAGAGTTATGCTCTTTTTCAGCACCGAATGCAAATCAGGTTATTTTTTGTAGGGGACATTTTGGTGTATATAGACTGTCCTATCCATAAATTAAACTAAACACTAAAAAAACCTCAAAACCAACACTTATCATTGAAATAATTAACAAGCTTTCCCTGAAACGTATTTAAATTAACTGCATCTACCATATATGAAGGCAATTTATTCCAAAGATCAACAACCTTGTTAAATCTGTCTTAGCTGAAGATGACTCCTACCATGCTAAAAGTTACATTTGTATCCCCTAGTCTTACCAGTCTCACTATTAAATATGAAAAAAGATAATGCATCAACACTATCAAATCACTTAACAATGTTAAACATCTTAATTAGATCCCCCTCTAACTCTTCTTTTTTCAAGAGAAAACAATTTCAAAGAATTTAACCTTTCTTTGTAAGACAACCTTTCCATCCCAGGTATCATCCTAGAAGCCATCTTCTGAACCATTTCCAGCGATTCAATGTTCTACCTAAGGTAAGTAGCCCAAGACTGTTCACAATACTCTGAATGTGGTCTAATAAATGACCTATACAATGTAATTATAATGTCTTTAGACTTGTATTCAATATTTCTGTAGATACAAGCAAAAATCCTCTAAGCCCTGCCACTAGCAATAGCTTGAATGGTTCAAGAGATTAACCCACTGGAACACCATGATCATTTTCTTCCATAACACTGTTAAAGTTATTCCCATCCAACTTATATTAATCTGCCACTTATTCGCTCAATTCTTTAAATAATCCATTGGATTTATTTATATATTTTTCTCTGTTTCTAACTAAAGCGGGTGGGTTAACTCTTGAATGGTGGTACAATTGTATTGGTATTTTGGCTACTGGTGTTGGTAGCTATTTTTAGCACAGAGTATTGTGTTTAGCCTAGGCTGTATAAGTGTTTAGTGATGTATATTAATCATGGCTGAGAGTATCTTAGCTGAACAGTTTTAGCTTGGTCGAATTCCGCCAATGATATTTATTTCGTGAGAGTGAGGGAACAAGCTGAGTTTAACAGCTTATAGGTAACAGCACGTTATGGCACCGTATCTATTAAAAAATAGTTGGTTGAAATTACCCGTGCAGGTTATCATGGTTTGATGAACGAGCCGGAAGCAGTCTTTCAACTGCTACTAGTGTATGTGGTGATGTGTAATTTTGAGATATAAGTATAAGGCTCTTTGCGAGCATAAAAAGTTTATGTGTGTGATATTACATGCATGTATGCATGTTACTCAAAGCCACTAATGAGTGTTATATAACATAAAGGAATAAATTACATTAGAACACAACTATCATATAACATATGAATGAAAATACAGGATTTGATCCGGATGTTAAGGTTCTGATTACTGGTCTGTAAAGCCTTATTTAAAGATGAAGTGTGTCTGATGTTTTCATTAATGCCTGTATGAGAGTGTTTCAGATTTGATATTGGTAAATTTGATGATAATGGATTAAAACTAAATTATAAGAGAAATGGCAAGGCTTACACTATAACAGGAAGAAAATGCAATTTGGGTTGTTGTTTTCCGTAGTGGCTCACAGAGAACATAACTATCATCGTTTGATGATGAAGGGTGCATAAATTGTCTAGTTTATGAATGTCTCCTTTCATGATGAAACAATTAATAATACTTTAACCAATTTCTGCTTCTTCTTTGAAGTGCGGCTGTCCTATACTGAGATTTGGAATGGTAACTTTGACAGCTTTGATGTAACTTTCCTGTTACTGGACAAAATCCATTTTTGTGAGGTATGTTTTGCTACAGCACATAATGTGGGAACCAAGTCCACTAACGTATTCTTTGCTTCTTTCTTGTTTCACGTTCCACTCATCATCTGATGTATTGTTCTCGTGACTTCTTACAGTGAATTAAATATCTAAAATACTAGGCATTTGCTCACACATTTATTAGCATACCAGCCTGTGAATCTGAAGAACTATGGTTCACATCTCATTGACACAAAATTGCAATTCACAATTTGGAAATGTGGGTGCAGTTCAAATGCAACAGTCAAATCCTATTATTTGATTTGAATAGCCCAAGAGTTGGTGGTGGGTGTATTTTACGAATGATAGTCAAGTCTCATTATTCAAAAGTGAGTACATTATAAGTTATAAGAGTGGCAACTGGTGCAGTTGACTTGCTGCATTCTCTTTGATCTGTAATTCCAAGTTAGAGATGGGTAGCACACCCCTTGTGTAGCTTTGCATGAATATCCTGAACAGACTCAAACTTGATCTCTGACATAGATGACTTGCATCCATCTCTGGCTTGACCTCCGAACAACGTGAACTACAGACAATAATGCATGCAAAATAACGCACATATAAACCCTTTGTACATGGTAATGTTTAACTCTGCAGCTAAACACTATATTAATTGCTTATGTAACATGTAAGTACTACGCATTTCACTCTCCCATAATATTGTTACGTCTCCGTTCGTTAGTTAATTTTCCGTAAATTCGTTCCGACGAAACTTTAGCGACACAAGTCCGTTCTTAAATAAAACTGGTTTATTCTTTCCGAATACAACTTTACGATACACTTAATTTCATCAGTCGCTCTATAACAAACGCTATAATTCTCAACGAACGTCTCACGTGTTCGACTCAACAAAGTCAGTTCAATTACACACACTGTTCCGTCACGTTGTGACCGTCTTATATATACAAGACTAACACATATCTAGTAAACGCTAGAGCATTCATGAAGGAACAGGATATTTCTAGAGTCAATGACGTTACAAGCGTCACGTGACCCCGATGTCGTAACAATATGCATATTTAACAGCCACAAACATTTTGAATTATCCTGAGCTCTAATCTAGATAACCCGAAATCTTGTTAAGATCATGTGCTAAATTCAGACCGATGTGTTATTTCTGTGTCTGTCTAGTCAAGAAATGTATCTGCTGTTTCATGAGATACTGGAATCGTATCCTACTTTTCTTTTTCTACTGAGGACTACCTTGCGGTTGTCACATGGATCAGAAATACCTCCGCATCCCAATGCAAGTTTCTGACCAGTCAGTTACAACGAGAAGATGCTTTGTGTAGTAATATTGCCGTTTTCAAGCAGATTCTTTCCGAGCTCCGAAAAGAGAACCTTTGCTTTTGTTTTGAAGAAGCCAAAGCCTGTTGTGAAAGTTTTGTCCACAATTTTAAGGTCCTCCAGTCTACAGATTATTGGTATTTCTTTTATTTACCAGTTTTATTTGAACACTCTTTGATGCATTAGGCAATTACAGTTGACTACATTTATCCGTCTATTTTACTCGATATTATTTTACAAAGAAATAGTTATACCGCTATAGAACGTCAGCTTTTCATCATCAGTTAATCTTGTATAAATAAACTATTTTATTTTACTTAGGCTTCAACATCGTGTCCTTGCTTCTTTCCATTCATCTGTGACAAGTCACTACACTAGTCCTAACACGTATTATATCCTCGAACCTTTAGTTTTTACAAAGATCATGCGTCTGTGTGCTAAATTTTCCACATATTCAATCTCTACATTTCTCTATATGGTAAAAAAATGCGTTATTAACAATATTACATACGCTATCATACTTCTTCTCAGTGGTATGCTTGAGGGCTCATAACGCGAAAAATCGGAGTTCGATACCCATTGTTTAGCTTCGCGCTTAAAACAAAGCAAACAACTCTTCTTATATTTTTATTATCGTATTGCCCCTAATTAACACCTCCTCTCTAATTATCACCCTCTGGGTATTTCTATAAAGCTTACCTTGTGTGACAGCAATAGTTTGTTTGTTTGTAATGAAGAACAAAGCTACACAATGGGTTATCTGTGCTCTGCCCACCACGAGTATCGAAACCCGGTTTCTACCGCTGTAAGTCCGCAGACATATCGCTGTGCCATTGGGGGCGACATCAATAGTAATCCAACATATAATCCACTTATATTACCGCAATTCTGATTTGTAAAATAGAAGAAAATCAAACACTCACACTTATTAGCATAGAATTCAACAAATCACATGTGAAAAATAGAATCCGGAACTGCACAAAGACTATAATTAGCGCCCCCTTTGCAGTTTGCAACAGTCCTGGGGGCGTTAATTTGGGGCAATACGGTAAGTCACACAATGATAATGTATTTCTAATAATTTCACTTCAGGACCTCAACCCTTATGATTTCCAGTCTTATTTACAGTTTTGATGTTTGTTCCATAACATTTGGGGAAAGCTTTAGAACTTCTTTTGACTTTCCCTGTGCATATTCTTCACTTTTTTAATCTTTAGATGTTTTCATCTTTTCAGAGTTATGTGATGGACTATTGTTTCATGGCGTGAAAGTACCAAGAAGTTGAATATAACGCTAAAATCACAGAAATATGAAAAAAAGAGAAAAATCTGGTTTATTCTTATTTCCCTGCCCCCCCAGTGGCACAGCGGTATGTCTGCGAACTTACAACGCTAGAATCCGGGTTTCGATACCCGTGGTGGGCAGAGCACAGATAGCCCATTGTGTAGCTTTGTGCTTAATTAAAACAAACAAACAAACAAACTTATTTCCCTACTAGAGGACACTTAACTCGAGAACAGTGTAGGTCGTTTATGTTTATATGTGTTGTATGTGAAGAATATTTTGACTTTTTGTATATGTAAAAGTGAACGGTATATGCAGTTAGAAATGCAGTTAGAAGATCCTATAAATATTTATTTGTAAAACGTGTATGTGGTGGATATACTTATATTAAATGACAAATTAGAAGTTGATACTGATACAGTGATAGTACGTTTGCGTAACTAACCGCCGTAAGCTTGATACCACTGAGTTACAACTTTCAATAATTAAATACAAGATCAGTATCTCATTTAACTAAAAAATACTGTTACGTCTCCGTTTATTAATTAATTTTCCGTAACTTCGTTCCGACGAAACTTTAGCGACACAAGTCCTTACTTAATAAAATTGGTTTATTCTTTCCGAATAGAACTTTACGATACACTTATTTTCAACAATCGCTCTATAACAAACGCTATATCAACGAACGTCAACAATACCTCTGACTGCAGTTCAATTACTCACTATCTACACACACACTACATTACCGTCACGTTGTCACCCTCTTTTATATACCAGACTACCCTATATCTAGTAAATGCTAGAGCATTCGCCAAAGTACAGGATAGTTCTAGAAAGTAGAGGGCGTGAGAATAGTCACGTGATCTCGAAGACGCAGCAATACTGAATATGTTATACGAACAACAAAAGACCATTTGATCCTTGAACAGTCCAAGAATTTTCTAGCGCACTCATACTTTACAAACATAAATATTTAAAACCATATTTTAGTGTTCAGGAAAATTGTAGATTCCCCCTTTAGAGTTCTACTCCACCAAACTTGGTGCTGGTGACCATTACTGTTCTAAATTGCATTGTAAACGACTAATTCTATAAGGCAATCATCCAGTTAGAAAAATGAAATTATTTTAACCGGAGCTCAACTTTTTCCAAGTATTAAACGTGGTTTCTCATTCTGTTGTTTTCGGAATATAACATATAGAAACCAGAGGTTTTTTTTCTTATTAATCCCCTATATAATCTCTTAAACTTCAATAAATTCGCCTCTTTCTCATAAGATTTATACCTCTCCTGTAAGTTTATCATCATGTCACCAGAATCATCCAAGTAGTTCTTCTCTGAATCTTTTTGAGTAAGTCACTATCCTTCCTTACTCTTAAACACTAAAGTCTTAAAACACTAGGAATAAATCTCATCTGTTTTTGATACCTTATCTATTTTTAATCTGTCAGTCTTTGTTTTTACCACCAAGGGATTAATGTTTACATGATTCGATCCTTTCCAAGATTTTCCATAGAGTGCTTAGGTCTGGAAATATTGCTTTTATCCTCTTGTAAAAACAAAAGAGAACATATTAAAGTTAATCATAATTCATATTTACAGCTTAAACATCAAATGAAGCAGATTTCAGATGTTGATCTTGGCTGGTGTGAGAAACCAATCTTGTATTATTTGTTTCTTTCAGATGCAAGTGCCTGTTGGAAAGTAATCAAATATTTACACAGCATATCATATGTCATAATTTTTTTCATACAGTACATTAGTTACATAATACAGTGCATATTATGGAATAGCTTACTAACTTAGGTCTCTTTAAAGGCCTAAACCAGTAGTACATTGTTTAAACTTGTACAATGTACAAAATGTTTATTATTGTTTTGTTCTTTTCTAAGAGACTGATGTAAATTATTGTAAACACGTGACATTACATATGCTGATATGTAACATAAATTGTGAACTAACCCAACAAAGGACTAATGAGAGTTATGCAGCTATCCACAGTACTAGTAGACTATAGTGTGTAAATCTCAGGTGCATGTTCTTACTAATGCAATAATAGGTTTGCTATAATAATGTATAAAATAATGTAATATTGTAAATTATAGCATTCACCATTCAGCACAGAAATGCCATTTTTTTAGTCTACATGAATTGTGTCTTCCTGTGATGTTTATGTTAACAATTTTCAGGAATCTACAAGTTTCTTTATCCTGTTGAGCTAATCCAGGCTAATGTTGACATTCTACTGCTAATAGGGCCCTGAGAATCACAAATTTGTTTTTTGAATCAAATCACAAAGCAAGTCATCCGGAAATATTTGAATCAAATCAAATCGGCTCTGCATATATAGATTATAGGGTATATAGGCTGAATTAAATTTTAAATCAAGGTGAAAATGGTTTCTTTATTTATGCAAAGTTCTTCTACACACAGTTAGTAATGAGTATAAAAGTAAATCTTTCTGAGAACAAAACATATAATGTAGTTAAACATCTGGAATAAGAATGGTAGAAAAGTCAAAAGTATTTTTACAAGAAAATAGGTTCCAGTATAGACTGAATTAAAAGCTAAAGTTTACCGGAAGTGATGTAGATTCAAAAATATCGAATCAGAGCCACAACTAATGAATCAAATCCTCAATACTGAATCTCAAAGTTTCGCAGGGCCCTAACTGCTAACTATTGATTATCATACTGGACATGTATTTTAGGTTTTTATGGTGTTAAATAAATCAATGAAGGTAAACTTTGCCAATTTTTTTGTTTCAAAGATATTTTTGCTTAAAGTGGAACAAGTCTTTTTAAACATAACTGCCATGTACCAGTGGAGGATCTAATGGAAGACTAATATTTAATACACACTGATTTGTTTATCAAGTTCCTCTTCATGTGCTACTGCAGTGTATGCTGGAAGTACAAGAAGTATATGATGGAAATACAGTTACCTAGGATAACATGTGTTTTTGTAATGAATTTATGCCACAGTTCACACTATTAAGTGTAGATGGCGGTTTCAATAAAGATTGAGAAATTAGTTTATTCATAAAGTACAAGAATTAAACTTGTAGGGTTTAAAATAGAAAAGCCATTAAAGTTTGTTTAATGATGAAAGCTATTATAATTTAAGGGTTAAAAATATTCAGTAAAAATTAAAATTTAGGTTGAATATTTAACATTTTTATACAGAAGTTCAGTTAATATATTTGGTATATAAATCTTGCATATTTAAAAATAAAGTGAAATGAGCCTTGTGTAAAATAAATTAAGCTCTCTAATTTTCTTAAAATGAATATTAAAGTTTGTGAAATGGAGAGTAGTTTAGATATACCCGTTTTAGTATTAACCAATCAATAGATTCTATAATCTGCTGGTTTTGTAAGTGCTTCCTAACAATTACCAATCAGAATATTTTAATATTCTTGCTAGATTTAACAGTTTCTGAAAAATATAAGCCAGTCAGTGATAATTACTAGGCATAAATTATAAACCAGTCAATAGATTTTAAGTTTTTTTTAGCATCAACATTATCCTTAATAACCTAAATCAGTGAAAAGATCATATGATCTCTGGTAATGTCAACAATATACTTAATAACTTAAACCAAATGATTTCTTGTATGATCTTTTAGTGCCAATATTAGATTTAACAATAAAAACAATTTATTGTGTGAAGTGTGGTAGTATCAACCCTTCTTTCAACACTGTTGTGATATGCAGACCTATCATATTTTCTGCCTTCTTTAGTCATAACATTTTTTTTTTATGTATATGATTATTTAAGTTAGTAACAACAGAATATTTCCATTACTTAGTGATTGAATCTGCTGTTATTGCAGGATTACCTCTCTGATACTTCTCGGGTAATCAATTTTATACTAAAAAAAAATACTAAACTGCTATGAATTTACCAATAGTTTATGGGATCTCTGTTAGTGGTGGCAGTATTCATAATACTTTAAACCAGTTAATTGCTTTAATTGTATAGTCTCTTGTATTAAAATGCCTTAATAGTGTAAATGATTATAAAATGTAAACATGTATTTCAGCTTTTGTATATCCTTTTAAGACTCTCACATCTAAGAATGTATTGAAAAATATGTGACACAGAATTAACATATTGTATTTTTGTTTTTTAGATCATAAAATGGGCAAATCAAAACACAAAAAGAGAAAGAAACACTCTAGTCATAAAGACATTTTAAGTGACAGTGATGAGGGAAAAAAAGTGTCAAGTAAATCAAAACATGGCTCAAGTCTTTGTAAGACAAAAGCATGGGATATGGAAGGTTCTGAAAGATGTATTCAAGATAAAAACAAACTTGAGGCCAAGGAAGAGGCTACTTCTTCAATAACTAGTAATACGGAGGCTGGTGGATATAGGAAAAGAAGTTCAGAAAATCACAGTGAAGGTTTGGAGATGAGAAAAAAGAATATTCATAGAGATGGTCACACCAGTAAATATTTAGATCAGAATGAGCCAGTAGATTTTGAGAATCATCGTGCTGTATTAAATAAAATGTTTTTTGGTGATAAAGACATCATCAAAAGGTAAATAAAAGTAATTTGTTTTTCTCAAAACCAGATTGATGTTTCATATTTATAATATTATCTTGTTTATTAATGACTCAAAAAATTTGGTACTACATATTCTTGATATTAATTTTAGATTGTGTTAAAAAGCTAGTTGATATTTTTTTAGATTAAATCAAAGAGATGTTTAGACCATATGACTAGCCTTCAAAGTTTCTTGTCTTTTAACTCTCTTGCTATAGTGTTGAATACATCATTGATTCAAATTATATGTTTGTGATGTCCAACTACAGAGTCTGTAGTTTCATACAAATTAGAAACTCAAATTACCAATACTGACAAACTAGAATATAAAATAAGAACCTCCTATCTTTTCTATTTGTTGAGATATTGCTACATGTCAAAGGGCGTGTAATCATGTTTGTAGACTTATTTCAAAATTTTATTAATCTACTGTTTTATGAATTGTGTGCCAATAAGTTTGGTATCACATTATAGATTATAATTCAGATTTTAGTATTATACATTAGTTAATTTCTTAATTTAAAACAAAATTCCTAAATATACATTTTTGTGTGTCACATGGTATGTTGAATACAGCATTGATTCAAATTATATGTTTGTGATGTCTAACTACAAAGTCTTTAGTTTCATACAAATTAGAAACTCAAATTACCAATACTGACAAGCTAGAATATAAAATAAGAACCTCCTATCTTTTCTATTTGTTGAGATATTGCTACATTTAGTGAATCAAACACAGAGGCCTTGCCCACCTCTTTCCATTTTTGGAAATGCTTACATACATCCACTTCTGCCTATGATGTGTGAAAAACCAATCAAAAGCTCAGAATGTCCCCCTAGTGGTTTTCTCAGCTTATAGAAGGTGGGACGTTTCCAAGATTATTTCTTTTTGTTTTGAATCGCCAAAGGAAGTGGCAAGTGAAAATGCTGTCTGAAAATATATCTTTTTAGTCAAATACAGTTTAGTTATTACGCCTGATAGGCCCCCAGTGGACTTACAGCACTAGAATCCGGGGTTCGATACCCATGGTGGGCAGAGTACAATTAGCCCATTGTGTAGCTTTGTGCTTAACTTCAAGCAAACAAGCCTGATAGATTACAGTGGAATTATACAATGTTGATAGAGTAATTTATAATATTTGGTTATTTCAAATGCATATATAAAACCCAAAAAAGTTATTTTATTTTACATCCTTCACTGGTGAAATTTGATGAGGCTTAGCAAATTATGGTACGCGGGCAAACAAGTACAAAGTTTTCAAGTAGAAAAAAATCATTTTTTTGTATATTTCTTTATGTATTGTTCTATGTTTTAAGAAAAATAGCTGAAATTTAAGAACTTATTTGTAAATAATAATATATATGTAATGTATTGTAATCGAAATGTAACTGTATTTTACAAAATACTGGCTCTCTAGAACAAACCAAAGGCAAGTCACTTTGTAAAATCTAGTTTTTTACTAGTGGATACAGTAGCATGACTGCACATGTGTCGTGTCATTACAACTTCTTTAATGTTAGTTAGACATGACTAAAAGACCAATGAAGTAAAATAAATATATATATATATATATAGAGAGAGATGTATAATGCTATGAGATTTAAGCTATTTAGACTAAACATTTGTGGTTTCTTGTTATAATTTGTAGTCATTCTAGAATGAAAAAAGAGTAATTTATATCTATTTCCTAATTTTTTATGTTGGTTATGAGGTCAGTCAAATTGACCAAACCCAAACAGAGGTACAATAACAGATAAAATATAAAATGTTTTAAAAAAAAATGTTTGATGATTAACTGGAGATTATTACAAGGTTATAAAGATTTTGCATGTGAAATTTTGCAATTTTCTGGTGCATTAAAGTATTTTTAAAAAATGTTTAAAAATCTTAAAACTTAATAAAAAAGCTGATACTTTGTGTACTAAAGCCTTATAATGTTTACTGATAATCTTCAAAATTTTGTGAAGATACGCTTCCTGTATTAAAAGTTATAGTTTGAAAACTATAACAAGCACAAAATGGTTATGAGGTCGGTCCCTGGGACCAAGCCCATAGTGAGAGAGATAAT
The DNA here is from genome assembly GCF_000517525.1 of Limulus polyphemus. Taxonomy (NCBI): domain Eukaryota; kingdom Metazoa; phylum Arthropoda; class Merostomata; order Xiphosura; family Limulidae; genus Limulus; species Limulus polyphemus. The sequence goes on from NW_013667124.1 coordinate 43,806, forward strand.
GCCAGGGTTAAGGCATTAAGGGTTAGGAATGAATTAAGATTAAATTTCGACAAAATGGAAAATACTGTACTTCAAGAAGGATATTTTGCTCAGGGGACCCCCCCCCCCTCCAAATTAAACAATGCTTGCGTTTTCAGTTGGTATATAATGTTAGTCACAAATCATTAATATAATCAGAGGGTCCTGGGTTTAAGTTTCAGTTTAGGCTGTTTTAACATCTTCATTTATTACAGATACACAATATGATTTATTAATAGGATGGAAAAAGAAATGTAACTATATATCTTAATGTTTCACTGAGAACTCAACCTATTCTACTGCGGTTGTTAGAATATCAGTGTTATTTTGAAGCCTTGTTTTATATTTTAATTTTAACTTTTGATTTTAAATGATTAAAGTGTATAATATGCGTATTTCTATTATTTTGTTACTAGAGGTTCAACAACGTATGATGATTTTTGGATTTTTCTTCAAAAATATCAAGCTATGCAAATGAATGCTGGAACTTTGAAAAGTCATTCAGTTTTAATGGGTGAGTTTGACTTAAAATAGGCAATCCTAGACTCCATTATTTGGGTTTGATGCAAAAAATTTGGTACAAAAGGTAATCCTGGGATAACTAGCTAGCCAAGTTTGTGTTGTTATTGTTTTTTGTATTGCTAGTATTAAGTTTGAACTAAAACTTAAAAATATACATCTAGATGTGATATATTAATGTTTTAAGCAGTTTAATCTATATTTGTGTTGTCTATGAACTGTAAAATAGTGATATCAAAGTTAAGTCTTACCTTTATACGTAGTTAAGGTAAATTAAAAACTTCTGCATGTGTCAGTAGTGAATGAGTTTTGATTGACAGTACTTACTAGGTAGGAAAAGTGCTTTAGTGATTAACAGCATATTTTTCTTGTATTTTTTTCTGGTCAGTTTGTTAGGTGTTACCTGACAATTTATCTATCGCATATCATTCAACTTCATTTCAGGATATTTATTGTCATGAAAATTCTTATCATCTCTGTTTTATTGTTATTCCTTTTTTGGCATGTTTATCTTGTGTTGGTATCTTCTGTATTTGAGAAAAATCTAGTTGAAAACAATAAGACAGTTGTTTCACTTTGTCTTTCCAGTAGAATAATGAACAATCTCAAATTCTTGTTTTGATCTAAAACTCATTTCACTAATGCATGTGACCCATTTATACATGAAGTTTATCAGCTGTACGCCTAAAAAACCTTAAGTTTTGAAAATATCTATAAATGCTATTGATAAAAATATTTCATAAAAGAATCTAAGATGTTAGAATTAAAGTTTCGTAGAATGTTTGAAAATTTGAGTGGAAGAATTTGAAGACTTACGGATTTTCCAGTATTTTAAAAGCATTGATTGTGTGTAATTTATAAGATATAAGAAAGCTCTGATTATATGTATCTTTGTGCATGTATCTAAATCAGTTATATCTAAGCATATTCATTTTTTATCTGAATTTTGGAAAGATAGTGTTTAAAGGTAATATTCATATGCAGATACTCAGTTTGCATACCATAAAGATGCATTAAAAATGAGTGCTGTCACTTAAGCAGTTCACCAGGTGAATCATTAAAAAAAAAGTGTTATTATCTCAACCAAAAGCAGCTTAATAATCATTAAAGAGAAACCTGTGTATATTTTCTGGAGGGACTGGTCATAAGCTGACAGAATTTTCAGATTAAATTATTCTGTACGAATAGATAAATTCAGCAACATCCAAGGAAGGAGAAACTGATGTGATGTAGTTTTTGATATTTCTTTCTATTGATAAATATTAGAATCTTGAAACTTTTTTATCAGCATTTTTTTGTTTCAGAAAAAAGCTAACTGAATTGATATACTCATTAGAAATCTTTTTTGTATTTTGAAGAGTTTGAAATAGAAAAACAACTGCTTTTTCTTAGTTTACTATTACTGTACGAAAATGTATTTATAGTGATGAAAACTTTTATGTTTTACTTTAATAGCATAATTTAAATATTCAGAATTATCTTTAATTTGTTTGATGGAATTTTGATATTAGCATTAATTTGATGTGATAGTTTCTAGTTTTACATTCAAGAATTTGAACATATTGCTCAGAAGCATGAACAAATTGTTCATAAATGTTCTTAGCATTTTCTAAAACTTTTTAATAGGTTAAGGATTTCTTTTATCATTTGTAGAAAAATGCTAAATTGTGGTATAATAATTAAGTTTTCTAATTTTTCATTAAAAATCTGGCTTTGAACATTTGTGACTTTTTCAATATTTAGGATCTACGCAATCAGGTGAGAGTTCGATGGGGGTTCCAAAATTGTACAGTAAGCACCACAAGATAAATTTTAATTTGAAAACAGATGACGTAAGAGAGCTGATGTGTCGAGGACATATTTTTAAGGATGAGGATGAAACAGACCAGTTAACAGAAGCTGATGTAATTGAATTCAAACAAATCCTTCTTCTTTATGTTAATTTTCTGCAAAAACAGAAATTTTCAAAACTGCGAAAACTCAGAGAAGCACAAGCCAACCTACCAATTTCCAAATATGCTCAAGATATTGTTCATGCTGTAAAATCTCATCAGGTTATAGTTGTGGCAGGAGATACCGGTTGTGGGAAGTCCACTCAAGTTCCCCAGTACCTGTTAGCTGCTGGTTTCCAAAAGATAGCTTGCACACAACCACGAAGAATTGCCTGTATCTCTCTCTGCAAACGAGTAGCTTATGAAACACTTAATGAATATGGCTCTGAAGTTGCTTATCAAATTCGCTTTGAAAAAAGCAAGACACAACACACTAGAATTCTGTTTTTAACTGAAGGATTACTCCTCCGACAAGTTGCCTCAGATCCTTTGTTGTCATCCTATGATATTATTATTTTAGATGAAGTACATGAGCGCCATCTATCTTGTGACTTCCTTCTAGGAGTAGTGAAGTGCCTGATGATCCAACGTCCCAACCTAAAGGTTATACTGATGTCAGCAACAATCAACATCCAACTTTATACTGAGTATTTTGGTAACTGTCCAGTGATACAAGTATGTGTATGCAGTATTGTATTTTTTATTTAATGTTATTAATATTATTGTATGTATGAAATTAATGTTTTTTGTAGATATTCTATTTTTCTTTTCTTGCTCTTTGATCCTTCTTGAATTTTGTAGTATCTACTTTGATAAAATATTGATATACTGTGCAGAATATCATTAAAATCCTGTATAACAAACAGTAATTCTCTGTTAACTTGGAGTTAGATAGCACCTCGTTATGTCTTGGTAAGGTTAAAATACCTCTGTAGGTGACTATGGAAATTAGAAAGTTACTCCCTTTTCTTCTTAAACACACTGCATTTATAACTAACCTTAATGTCTCCAGTAAGAAATGTTTCTTCTGCTATAGAAATAAAGTAGAAGCTACATAGCTTAATAACACCCCTAGTGATCTGAGCTTACTTTGTTCAGGGATTTTATCTGTATATGTAACAACTGTAAAAAGTAAGATGGAAAAGGAAGTTTACTTCAGCTGGCTCTGAAACATTTTATGAACTGTAGAAAACAAGGAGGAAGTGCATTTTGGGGGTGATTCTTGTTCCCTTCTTTTCTCCACTGTGGCCATTCCCCTTCTACTTTTCGTGCTCACTCTCTTCCTTGTTACTGGAGATTGTTGGGTAGGGATGATCTCCTATCCCAAGTTTGACTTCTTTTTTCTGTTCTTTGAACCATTTGCCTAGCCCATTTCTTTGCTCTGAAGTTTGGAGGTATTCCTGATATGATTGACTCATGGACTGAGGCTGCCCATCATCAATCCTTGCTTTCATAAGTTGTTTCCTCATTGTCCCCAACCCTACCTTCCACCATTGTGCCTCGTCTTTGCCCTTAGTTCCCTGTCTTTTTGATTCCCAACTTCCTATGATCTATGTATAGTTGTATCGTCCCTATATTCTTGTTTGCATTATTTTTGGCACTGCCATCCCTACATCATTTTATATTTACAAAATGTTTTTATTACTTGCAACATTAAACATTTAGTTTTGATACCCATGGTGGGTAGAACACAGATAACCCATAGTGTAGCTTTGTGCTTAACAAGAAAACAAACAGTCAAAATTAATTGTTCCTATGTTCAATTATTCTAAATGTCCAGTATTTGAAATTAGAATTAACTCTACATGCATCTGTGGGGATCAAAGTGCCAAAGACATGACCTTTTACAGGGTACTATTCAATATGTTATTATGTATTTGATGTCAGAGTTATCAACTATTCATTTTACCCTACATTTCTGATTCAGCAACAGTTTGTGGTAGAGGAGAGTAAATACCAGATACAATATACAGGGATACTGAAAAAAATATAGATATTCATTTCAGAGGTTCTAGAGATTATGAAAATACAATATGCAAATTATATGATGTAGAAAGATAACTTTATTCTTTACTTGAACATCACCTTGCATTACGACTTGTCTGAGGCTAACTGATGTTGTCTACTCATAGACATATCTTGAGTACAACTACTTTTGTTACTCATCTAATTTTTTTTTGTACAACAAACTTGTATATGTTAAGTCTTTTAAAATTTTATATAGATACACATAGTAAGTTTGGAATTATATATAATGCTCCTTTTACAATATTGGGTCAGCCCAGAAGACCGAGCCTGTACACATTGGGTTGAATTGATTAATGTTGTGAAAATAATGAACTAATTGAAATTAGGACTTCTGATAAGTACCATTTTTTATTCTTCCAATAGTCCAACTAATTGAAATTATTTCATTAGGTTTATTCGTTGTTAAATGCAAAGCTACACAATTGGTTATCTATGCTTTGTCCAATGCAGGTATTGATACTCATTTTGTAGCACTACAAGTTTTATTTTGTCAACTTACATTAGAAGAATGTTTTAGTTATAGTTGATTAGTTGAATGTAATCAATTAATGAACCAGATTATTAATTAATAAACAAATTCCATTAATCATCCAACTCTTCATACCAGTGTTAGCTTTACTTTGAAGTAAACTGTTGTAATGCTACTTTTTCATGAAACAAACACATAGAAGTACATATACACACATACATATGGGTGGGTGAATAGCCAAACCACAGCCATGCTACTTTTTGTTTGTAGTTTTTTATTCTTGAAAAAATTTTACTTTATATTATCTTTTCCTCCAGGAAGTTAGAGAGTAAGAAATATATGTAGATAATACAGGGCTTTTTCTTTACATTTTTGTCAATTTTTAGGTACTTTGATTTTTATATTTCATTATTCTGTCGTATTACTTTTCTGTGTTCGTGTAATATGTATTGATATATTGTTTGGAATTGAAATTATGAACATTTACCTCTTGTGTCAGTTTTTTTTTCTGTTAAATTGTACATTTTTCCCCAACTTATGAAAGTGCCATATTTTCCATGTCAGTCGTATACACACATAATTATATATGGTTTTTGAAACTCTGAATTGACAGTTCTCTACTTTATTTTTGTTTGTGCTGATTTATGTTATTTGGTTGTAGGTTCCTGGTCGTCTGTTTCCAATTGAAGTGTTTTATCGTCCAACACCAGCAGAAGAACGTTGTACCCAAACTGGTCGAATGAACCCTAATCCTTATATTCAGATAATGCAACTAATTGATAGTAAGTACCCCTCTGGTGAGAGAGGTGATCTGCTAATATTTCTAAGTGGAATGACTGAGATCTCAACTCTTGTTGAAGCAGCTACCATTTATGCAGAGCAGACACAGAAATGGATAATTCTTCCTTTACACAGTACTTTATCACTGGCTGAACAAGATAAGGTAAAGAATGTGTATATTTTGTATGAAACATTTTACATTCTATGGTTTTCTCACAGAATAGATTTAGGAAATTATGCTTCTTTTTTTTAAAGGAAATAGAAGTTACAAAGCTTTATGTATACACAGTAAGAAACTTTCTGTCTGAGCTGCATAATTAATATAAATATGTTATTTTGCTTGTAAAATAATAATGTTAATAAGCTCTTGTTAAAATCAATGAGATAAGAAACATTTTTGTAGTGTTATTTAGATAAAGGAAGTAATTTGAACTGAATCACTTAGGTTTAGAATATTTTTGGTCATTCATTGAAAAGTTTGATAATATCTGTCATTTTCAACAGGCTATAAGGCTTTACTTTTCATTCCCAACAGGCTACAAAGCTTTACCCGTGGTTCTCAACAGGATACCAAGCTTTACCTGTCATTCTCAACATGCCACCAGGCTTTTCTTTTCATTCTCTACAGGCTACCACATTTTACCTGTCATTCTCAACAGGATACCAAGCTTAACCTGTTATTTTCAACAGGATGAAAAGTTTAACCTGTCATTCTCTACAGGTTGAAAAGCTTTACCTGTCATTCTGTGCAGGCTACCAAGCTTTCCTGTGCCATTATTTTTATCAACTGCATGAAGTGACATAAGTTCCATCAGTCATTTCAGCAATAATTACAGCGAAGGAGGAAGTTGATCAAATCTTAACCATATAAATGATTAACAAGGCACACAGAAATCTAATACGTCTTTGTATATTTTGAAAACATATATATTAGTAATTGTAGAAAAATACAGTTGTGGATAAGTATTGTGTAGTCCTTTCCAATTGATGAAGCTGTATGTTTTTAACTCCTCAGTAGAGATGACAAAAAAACTCCAAATATGACCTTTATAAAAATGTTTAACTGTTAGCTTCATATAACAAAAGTTGTAGACAGGCAGTTTAGAAATATCTGTTTAGTAATATCTGTAATTTGTTGCAGAATTTATAAATAACTAATCAAAGTGAATAAAATTAATTCTTCTGACTACCACTGAGGAATCATGCATGAAATTAAATTTTTCAAATTTTGATCATGGGTAGTTGAAAAACCACACGAAATGAAAGTATTTTTTAACCTCAGTTCACAATTGTAAACCTTAATCAGTCTTCCCTACAGTTATTGTTTATTTTGATTTTTTTAGGTGTTTGATTATCCTCCTGAGGGTGTACGTAAGTGCATAATATCCACAAACATAGCTGAAACCTCGGTCACTATAGACGGAGTCAGGTTTGTGGTTGATTCTGGGAAAGTAAAAGAGATGAGCTACGATGCCACTTATCGCATGCAAAGACTTCAAGAGTTCTGCATTAGTCGAGCCAGTGCAGAACAGCGAAAAGGACGTGCAGGTAAAAACTAAAAATATCAGGATGGAAGTTTGAACTTAAACTGAGTGATAATTGACTCCTCTAAATAAGGATAACATTGAGACTATAGCGTTTCACACACAACTTTTAACACAGCTTTGTGTTATTTTGTGTGACATTTTGATGCTGAATGTAACATCATAGCTTTCTAATCTCTTTAATGAAACAAAGTTTTTGGTGAATGCTATGCTGTCTATCAGATGGAACAGTGATGGACAGTAAAGTAACTCACTATTGCTAGGACTTATATCATGCTGTATGAAATTACATTACTTTGTCATGCACTATTCGAATTGAACTGCCAAGAAATATGAATTAAGTTATTACTGGCTTCCCAAAACAAAACTTGAAATTCCTAAAAAAGCCAATACTGAGTTCCTGTGAATACCGGCAGAATTTCATCTTGGGTGAAACTGTGAAATAAATAACAAACAATTTCATGTTAAAATTAGAAAATGCAAAAATGGTATCATTGTAAGGGTAAAAGTATAATTCATTTCTCTATAATTGCTTACCACAAGTTATGAGATTGTAAAAAAATAAGTATTGGTTAAATTTCTGTTATAACTTTAAAATCACATATGGAAATATGAAAACAGATATATTAAGTCATATGGTGTGTAATGTGTAAGCTGATAAAATATGGCCCATTAGTTAGTATTGAATATTCTAAGTTGCAGAAAAAAGTGTTATTGCTATCACACAAAAATATTGCGCACTTTTGATTTTGAAGCATTGTCGTTAGTTAAAACAATATTTTGGAGTATCATACAAGAGAATATTGCACAGTTTTGATATGTGGTGGCTAAAACTATTTACTCATCAAGTAAATTACAAAAGATCACGAAACTATATGGTTTTGAATAGTTGACTTCTTCAGTTGACTGTTGTTTCAACTTCTGAAAAAGATGGTCAAATAATCAAAAGTGCTTGAGTTTCTGTTTTCTTTTTTATTTGTACCTGATTTTTTGGTTTTCCTTTGTGGTAATTCTTTCATCACAACAATTTTCTTGTCTTCAAGCAGACAGATACTGCGCAAGATTGATTTTTAATGAGTATTAATGATTAATTTAATTTCGGGTGGGTTCTCGAAAAGTGTTGATCATCCATTAACAAATGAAATTTAGAATTTGACCTTCTTTTTAGAACTTTTTCATTATCAAAATCCACTAATTGCACTTTTGCTCGGTGATGTATGCACATGCAGTACTAAAGTGGAAAATTCAAGGATATATGAGTATCCTGATTGTTGCACTATGAAGAAAAGTTTTTGTGATACCAAAATCCGCTTGTCGCACCAAACATCTCTAAATTTCAAGTTGGATAAATCTGATTATAGCATCCAAAGGGTTAAAAATATATTTTCTTTCTATTATACAAAGTATAAAAAATATGTACAATTTGCTTTTTGAGTATCTAATAGTTAACACCATTGTTTTTTGACATGGAAAGAAATATGGCACAATTTTAATTTTAGTTATATTTAGTGATTAAAAATTTTAGAGGATAAGTATTGAATAATTTTTATTGTAACGTATCTTTTGTGGTTAAACCATTCTGTTTCTTTCTCAATACAAAGAAAAGTATTTTGCTTCGATTGATGTAATACTTACCAGTTATGTATAAGGCTGTAGAAGTTCTTATTATTTTACTTATGTAGATATTTAGAAAGAAAATCAGGACAAATTGGCTACTGATCATGGCTTTTTAACATAATAAATGGAGCATTGTCCAGAAATTTCGGGAAGGTAATGTTTTTGATAAACTGGGAAATTTGGAGGAGTGGTGTAGCCTTGACTATTTCAATGTTCATGAGGGTTCTGATTGGCTATAACTAGATATAAGTATGGCTGAATTGGCTAAAAACAGTGCTAATGCATGAATAGTTTTCTTAGCACTAAACTACTTAAAGATATGATTTCTGCCATTTACAAGCTACCTGATCTCATTTTTATGTGTTTGAGAGAACTTTATGCTCAGTATCTCAAGAGTTCAAAACAGACATAGTCTGTACTCTCGCTTCTAAGAATTTATGCTTGTTTTTAACTTTCTGGTATCTGACAGAGGAAAGATGGAGAGAGAAAAGTTCTGTGACATGGATGGTCACCAAACCCTCCTGAATTTCCAATAAATGCTCTCATTTCTACCTTCAGAAGCGAAGTTAGAACAAATTTTACAAAACCACATTTTGAGATGCTGAGAAGTAAAAACAGGAAATTGCATATTGTGGTTGAATGGATTCAAAAATCAATTTTTTTCTTGTCTTTAACTACAGGTTTAGGCTCTTGTGAATAAATTATCATTGTCTGCATGCAATACATCAAAGGCATTTAGCATCTGATGGTTTGTTCCTTGTGGAAATCAACATGATTTGAATCAAACTAGAAATAAAAAGTAGTGATCTTATAAACAAACATATTAACAATTGCATATAAACAAACATATTAACAATTGCATATAAACAAACATATTAACAATTGCATATAAACAAACATATTAACAATTGCATATAAACAAACATTAACAATTGCATATAAACAAACATTAACAATTGCATATAAACAAACATTTTAGCAATTGCATATAAACAAACATATTAACAATTGCATATAAACAAACATATTAACAATTGCATATGAACAAACATATTAGCAATTGCATATAAACAAACATATTAACAATTGCATATAAACAAACGTATTAACAATTTTATATAAACAAACATATTAACAATTGCCTTTTGATAATCCACTGAAATTTAAACATTATTATTGATACACAAAGACATTCAAGCTATATTACTGCAAAAATTTGAATGTTGAAATGCTGTATTTGATACAAGAATGATAACACAAAATGTGTGACTTTCTTTAAAGTAACTGATGTCTTTAACCTTTGATTTCTAAGAAGACCAAAGACACGTACACTTAAGCAGAAAAAAACATGCACAAGTCCATTTCAACTACATCAGGGAACTTAACAAGCATGTGGTTAAATAAAATTTCTGTTTTTTTATTTATCTTCCTTGTAAAAAAAGCTGTTGTTCTTGAGTTATGGTTGTAAACTTTCGTTTTGTTTTTATCTTGCTAGAAGTACCAGGAAAACTGCTGATATTCATTGCAGTAGGTTATCTCTTTTTGTAACTATAGCTTTCACTTTGCAGGTGAGGTTGTTGACACTGATTTGTTTAAGGTGTGATTTCAGAGTTTATTAATAATAAGATAATAATGGAGATAAGTACTAAGCTACATATAGGTGAATATTAAAATCCTGAATTGAATGATATTTTTATGATAAATACTTGGGTCACCATTAACTAGTCATGTTTTGGACAAAAAGATTATGGAACTACTTTTAATTTTCCCAAGCTGTTTGGCTAAGAAAAGGAACTGCTGTAACAGTTTAATTTGCTAATCTAGGAACTTCAAGATGTTGGATGTCACTAATTGTAGATATTGAGGTTGTTTTGATTTCTTTGGTTCAGCGTAACTGCTTGTAGGTTTTTGTGTTATAAATTATTTATCCAAATTATTTCTTTTATATTAATCGATTTTAGATACAGTTCAAAGTAATTTTTTACAGGTTAGAATTTTTAAGGTGTATTAAACTTTCACACTAGTTCTTTACTTCCTCTCTATGTGTTCTTGGAAGGAAAGTACAGTGTCTTTTATACAGAAAGAAATATGTCAAAAAATAAAAAATAAATCAAATCTTAATTCTAGTATTTTGGCACTTGTGTATAAAGTTAAAATCATAAATAATATTCAACGTTAAACTGGTACACAATTAAAAACATTTTATTTAGGCCTATCTATGGCCTTCAAAAAATTGACGACTCTACATGTTTCGGCGTTACATGATTCAACAGACAATTTTATAATGTGATTTTTTTTTGCTGCAGGTCGTACTGGCCCAGGAGTTTGTTATCGTCTTTTCTCAGAGAAAGAATATGAAGCCCTGTCACCGTACTCTACACCAGAAATTCAGCGGGTACCCTTAGATTCATTAATTCTTCAAATGATCTCTATGGGTTTACCAGATGCTCGGAAATTCCCATTTTTGGAAGCTCCCCCTGCTGATAGCTTGGAGGAGTCAATTCAGAGCTTGAAAGACCAGGTAAGTATTTAAATCTATTTAGTTCAAATGTTTATATGTAAACTTACTGATCTACAGGTTTAAAGGAGAAACAACAAGAAACAAAAAAATAGATTATTTGTAGTTTATACTTATACCATAAATCAATCTGCTTTTAAGGTACTGTATACACTGTGCTTATTAGATGACAGTTGAATGTTCATCTTGACCTTGTGGAGGTACTGTATACACTCTACATGCTTATTAGGTGACACTTGGTGTCCATCATGACCTTTTGAAGGTACTATATACACTACATGCTTATTAGGTGACACTTGGTGTCCATCATGACCTTTTGAAGGTACTGTATACACACTACATGTTTATTAGAAGACACTTGGTGTCCATCATGACCTTTTGAAGGTACTGTATACACACTACATGTTTATTAGAAGACACTTGGTGTCCATCATGACCTTTTGAAGGTACTGTATACACTACATGTTTATTAGATGACACTTGTAGTCCATCATGAACTAAGCTTCTTGTGTAATATGCATGATCTTTAATATCCAAAACTTGAAACATCCAGTGTGTAGAAATTTATGTGACATTTTTTCACTGTACTGTGAAATTTTTTATAAGTATTTATGTCATAGTTTTATTGATGATTTTGACCTTCAGATGATTTCCAGTAAGGTACTCTCCCTCTTCTCACAAGATTAGCTTTTCTCGTTTTGTGCTGCTCTCTGTATGCAGACTTTTTCAGAAATGCATGCCACAAGCCTTCATCATCCCTCTGTTGGAATCCAAAGTTCCAACACTCGCTCATGCAAATCATCATGCGTCACCTCTCCACCAATAGGAGGGCACTACTATCGTGTGACACATGTGACTCCCTCTATGCACCACTACCAAACTATCACTTCTCGCTTGGCAGCTGTTGAATTCAGAAATTCTTTTTTTACATTGTTCAGTTACCTTGAAGTGGTTTAATTTTCATTTTGTATTTTTTATATTTTTCTTAACTTTATTTACTACATTTTATGGTTGTGGAGATAATATCTTTATTAAAGCATTACTTCCTTGTGTTTGCTGTTTTTTCTGCTTATGAATTCCGAATTTACAGTCCCCACTTCGGGTACTTCACCAGCGTCTGATGCCTTTTTTCAGCCACGGGTGAGGGAGATCTGTCAGGGGATATATTGTTGCTCATTTGCCGGCAGATTGAGCATTATATGAGCCAATCCCTCTTGTCTACTTTTACCCCACTTCCTCCTGAGCCTTTCGAGCTGGCCCAAGCTGACGACAATTTTGATTGCTTGTAACCCCCCTTCGGAGTTTGCCACACTTTCCTGTTCACTACCTGGTGATTCAGCTCATCTATCATCGGTCTTTTCAGACTTTATCTCTCACATATGTGATGTTTTGTCTCTTACCGATCCTATTTAGTCTTTCCTCTATCCCCTGATATTAGGGTTCATGCTGACCGATTTGCCTCTCAACTGGATCAGTCTATCCTTGCTTATCATCGGGCAGACTTGTTTGGTAACGAGGTTGTTACCAACCTGGGGTCGTTTCAGGCTAGTTTCACGGTCACACGGGTTGATTGCATGTGATGGACTTCTCTCGGCTTCCGGATGACACATTCCCAGATCCCTGGCATTAGGCTACCCTGTGAATTCCTGGAGTTTAATGTTAGGTTCCCTCTTGACTCTGGGACGTGACGTGAAGATAGTATGATCCTTATCCTACCCTCGTGAGGATGTGGGTACCCATCGAGTGAGGTTTTGGATGTAGTTGACTTACCAAATATGGTCCGTCACACACTAGCCACTCTACACCAAGGGACACATCCTCAGTTGCCCACTTTCCATTGTGGGATTGAGTGATTCTAATTTCTGTTTAAGATCACATTGCCAAACTATCCTCTCCCATTCCCAGTCATGCACAGTGTAACAAATTTGCCAGTTTAATGCATTATTTATATCCACTATATTTTACCAAACTCAGAATGTCTTTGCCAACATTTGTAATGCATGAAGAGTATTAGTGGTTTTTCAGATTTTTTTCGATAATTGAACCATAGTTTTTTCAAAACCAGAGAATAATGTTAGGGACCAATTAAAAAACTGTACTCTTAGTAAATATATCACAAAGTAAGTATGTTTGTATCTCTTTTTCGTTTTTGTGATTTTATTATCATAATCCTTCAAGAAAATTTTTGTTAGTGTATTTGACTAAAAATTCATTGCATGCTTAATGTTAAGAAGATAAATTTGAGTTCATTTTAAAGTAGATAATAGTATTAATAATACTTTAATGCTAGAAAATTCTATAGAACAGAAACTTGTCATGTTCACTGCAGTTAAAGTTTAGTAACTTTTGTATGAGTGTTGGAAGAAGTTTGTCTTTATTACCAAAGTAGTTATAAAAAAATATTTAATATATTTGCTATAAGTGAATATGTATAAAGTATATATGTAACAAGTGGTAATGTGTGTTTAAGTAAAGTATGTGTATTGAATCGATTCACTTGTGCTAATGCCAATTGAAAATCTGTATTGTAGTGTTTAAAGTTTTACTATTTAAAGTTGTCAGTATGTCATGTGTATGTTTTACAGTATGTGTGCTGGGTATTCCATTCATATGTTGTATATGTAACTTCTTTGTAAATCCTAAAAGTTTAAAAATTGTATATCCATTTAAAGCACTTACAGATAAACAGTTGACAGAAACTGTTTCAGCAGTGAAAAATCAGTGCTGTTGAAAAATGTTTGTATTAGTTAATATTAACTTTACTACTGAACGTTTTTTTTTGTCAGGAGTGTTTAAGCAGTTTTTTCATATTTAAAGTAGTCATGGAGATGTTTTTAAAATTTTGGTATTTACTCAAGCATTACATTCCCAAGATGAACTTATATTATAATAGTGGCTTTTAAAGTACTTGATGTGTATAGGTAGGTAACTTTTGTCATTCGTGTCTCAGTATTGTTTTATATAGTTATTAGTGACTTTCTTAGTGAATATCATAAGTAATATGTCTAGTATGTTTTAGGCTGCCCTAACAGACGAAGAGATGCTCACTCCCATGGGCCAAATGCTAGCTTGTCTTCCTGTGGATGTGACAATAGGGAAAATACTGGTCCTAGGTTCAGTGTTTCATTTAGTGGATCCAGTACTTTCACTTGCTGCTACACTTAGTGTTCAGTCACCATTTACCAATCGATCTTACCGTGATCCTGATAAAATGGTAAGCTAGTGTTGACTGGAAGTAATGGTGTTGCTTTTGGAATGACTAAAATATTAGAAATCAGTAAAGTGTGAAATCTGGTCCTACGAGGAATCTGAGGTATTATGGAAGTTTGCTTAATCCAAAATGCTGTAAATATACAATCAAGACATTTTCTGAATGGAAACTAAAGATAAAGTGGAATTTAAAATATACCGTCACTTTCTTATCAAATGAACTTATTAATATTTGTGGTTTCACGCAGCCTTTCTCATGTACGTATCCAAACTAGTAAGTTTATGTATGCTAGCATAAAATATCTGCTCTCCACCCATTCATGTGCTAAGTTTGTCTTGTGATAGTTTTAAACATGATGACCCTGTGATCTTAAAGGGGGCCAAGAACACAAAATCTTATGACACATTTTGGTTCAGTGACCCTTAAAACCTACTCCTATATCCCATTGTGCTTGGGTAACTTTCCAGGCACATTTTACACCCCTTTGGTAGGGGGGCAATGCCATATAGATAGGGACACTCGTCAGGCTACCTGAATCCACATGAGAAATGTTTTCTTCCCAAGTCAAAACAATGGAATGAGTTCATGGACAAATAAATTAGTACACAACCTGGATTAGTGCAGGATGCATAGAGTTGGTTTTCACACAGCAAATCTGACTATGTCAGAAAGCATAGTCAACAAGCTGGCTGATATATAGCTTAATTAGGTGAATACAGTTATAGAGTAAAAAAAATACCTTTTATAATGGACTATTTAATGACCTTTATATATTCTTTCAATAAGTATAAACAAACAAGATCAGTTTTCCTTTCTTTGACACGAAATGTTAAAACAAGACTTTTGTCATGAGAAGAGTTTCTAAAACCACTTGGCTATAGAGTTTACTTCAAATACTAGTGATAATGCACTCATTAAGTGTATGTTGGTGACACAAAAAACGTATTTTCTGATGGCGAATGGAAAAATTTGTGTGAAACACTTCTTTTGATTTGAATGGTTATGAATGCTCAAACCAACTACAAGTATTATGAAGCAGTATTAAGAAATACAAATCAGAGTGAAATTTAAAGGAAGATAAGTTATTTAATAATCCTGTGTTATTTCCTGTAATATAATACATTTAATCAAGTTAATTGTCTTTAAAGTGATTATAGGAATTATCACATGAAGTTTATTTTCTCAGATTTATAAAAGTAAAAAATTTGCATAAACAAAAACTAGTGCTTTACTATTTGACCTTCAATGTCTATCTGTAAAAACTTAAAATCCTTCTTTCATTTTATAGCTTATATTTGTAATATTGAGAAATATATGTATCAGTATCTTGCTATTTTTGTGAAAATATCTTGCAGAACACATGGACTATATATTAATTTTATTACCTTTATTTAATGGCAAAGGACTTTTAATATTTTGACTCTTCTTCTCATGTTTGTCAAGATTCAGAATTCATCTATAACTGTGGGTAAAACCCACCAGGTTTCTCAAAAGGAGAAGAAAAAAATATCACTTTTCATTAGAATCTGAAGGCTGAATAATTGTCAAAATTGATTGATATTTTTGTAGAATTCCAAGGAAAAATACTTTTTCAAAATAGCCAAATAAAGGTTTTATTTTTGCACTGTACTACCTCCTGCATGTATGTGTTTTCTGTAGCAGAAAATTAATAACACAGTTTAGTTTATTAATGGTTGGGTGTTCTTTAGTTAGATTCATAAAGCATGTATAGTTTTTTTTTAATATCTTTTCTTTGTGTCTAAATTATCTGAATGTTTAATTTTTGTGTATGCAATGTCAGTAAAGAATACATATTCCTTATCAGGCTGCTAGGCGATCCTTGGAATCAGACCATGGAGATCCATTTACTCTTCTTAGTGCTTACCATAAGTGGTTAGAGGTGAAGTCCAATCGCCATGAATCCTCCAGAAAATGGTGTAACAGACATGGACTGGAGGAGCAGAGGTTCTATGAAATTACAAAGCTGAGACGACAATTCAAGGATCTTCTTCAGGTATGGTTGCATAGTCTTAGTAATAGTCATTTCAAAACATAAATACCTCCTCTCCCACTTATAGCTATTACTTGACTGCCAGGGTTTCCTCATTGCCAATCTAAGCATTGGTCTGATTTTTTTCCAGCTTGCTTCAGTCTTTTATACCCCACTCTATTGCCCTTGACGATATATGTCTCATGATACTCTCCACTTACGTCAAAGTATCCTCTATTCTGGTACTGTACAAAAGCACCTCATTCAGATAATTTTATCACTTTTTCTCTACAAAGCATCACTAATGGGTTTCCCATTATTACGATCGTTTGGAGATCTAGTTGATTTTGTAACAATAATAATTTAAAAAAATTATATATATATATATTTATAAAATCAAAAAATGAAATACATGATAATATTTTTTTCTTCCGATTGGCAAGCCGATTATGGTATGAATTCCTAGATTATTATTTCTAGCATGGAGGCCACTTTGGTCTCTCCTCTCCCAACTCTGATATCTAGCATTGCACAACAATCGAGGGGGGAGGGTCACTTTCGGTTGAGACTGTCAGTGATATGGAGACAGGAGTCTTTAAATATCCTATGAAAACCAAAAAGGAGACCACATACACTGCTTGTGATTTGATTTTCTTCTGTTAGTCCTTCAAATGTGTGATGTTTTGTGCTTTTTACCAGTTGCTTTTGAGCCAGCAACTTAATTGATGACTGAAAGGTCTGGGAGCGAATGTTTTTCTCCATACATGGAAATTGTGGTTCAAGCTGGAAGGTTTTCTTTTTAGTAACATGAAGGGTCAGTTTGGCCTTATCCATTGTGATTTTGCCTACCACCACCATGTGGAGTCACTTTTCCGACTCTCAAATAATATCTGCTCCTCGAATTTCGGCGTTCTAAGTCAGAGTTTGTAGTTCACCTATATAGGTCTGATTGGACAGAGTAAGTCTATGGACATTCTCATTCAACATTTCTTTTCACTTCACTTTGTTAGAAGACTCTCAAGATCACCAGTTTCATTGAAGATGAGCTGGATCCATAGTTAGCATGCACATTGGTTCAATGTTTGGCTTCTACATTCCTCCCGGTTGTTATTGGAGTCTCCTACAGAGGAGTCATAGTTCCGCCCTTATTCATGAGTACCATTGTACCGAAGAGCTCTTTAGTACGTTGGTACTGAGAATACATTCTGTCTATATCCACGGTTTCCACTGTTTAGTCGGATTGCCAGCAGCGTCAGTGATTATTGTATACCTTCAGGTGCTGTGAGGGCTCAGTTCCAAGATTTTCTGGACATGTGGTAGTCTTACCCATTGGTCCAGAAGCTCTGCAGGTCCATGGGTCACAATTGGTTGTTCAGTTCACATCTTCCCAACTATTATCCATCCAACCTGTAGGATTTCCATTTCCAGCAGTTCATCGAGATTTGGAACTGAGTTCTAAGGTTATTTGAGTCTGGTTGGTCTAAGGGTAGTTAGAGAGTTGTTCTAGTTCTTCAGAGTTTTTATTCCTGTTAGTTGTTGGGCCTATGAAGACAGGAGATTGGTGTCCAGTCATCAATCTTCCTTGTCTATATCAATGCCTAGATTCTCCAAGGTTTACAAACTAATCATTCTTTAATCTGTTTGATTTTTTAATGGGATTGTAGATGTCCAACTTGGTTGTAGTTGGCTCCCATCTGCACTTTGCCTTAGCAGTTGAGTCCCAACACTATCATTGTTTGTAGTGCACAAGTGTCAGGTACTGCAGTTCCGAGTTTTTTTCCTTTGGTCTTGCCTAGGCTTAAATATGGGTTCTTCTGTATCGTATGACTTTTCTTGTCCCTTTCATTCCATCGTATTGTGCACACATCATTCCATGGACAACTGGTTACTGCTGACATCTCATCATTTGTAAGACCATCACATCCTGCTTCCACTTTCAGACATAACCCAGGCAGGCTTCTTTTTTGGAACTGTGACAGCTGTTCTTGCTACAATTATATATGTCATGAGTCTGCATATTTTTCTCAAGCGGGCTCAGCTGTCTTCCATTCTGCTCAGTGCTATTGAATAGGATGCCACACTCTTACTCACCTCTCCTTGTCACACTGCACAGATGGTTCTCTCTCTTCTGGGAATGTGGGCATCACTCGAATCCTTCGTGCCTTTGGGACAAGAACAAAAGCGATCCTTTTATTGGTCCTTAAGCGACCAGCAATCATACACATCTATTTCCTGGTTTCCATAGTTTCCTTAGTCTGGATCATTTTTTGATCTTGAGGGGTTAAGCTGGGATGCTACTACAAATTAGGTTCCTCTACTGCCACCTCGTCAGGAGTTCCATTCTCTTCACTTATGCCTTACTTCAGGGATGGGGTACATATATCAACACTCAGGAATTCCAGAGTATTCACTGACAGTGAGGATTCCCTTCACAATGTTTTCGTCCTTCTTGCTCTTCAACAGGCAAGGACTCATGGTCTGGGCTTCTTAAGTGGTAAATTGCCAGGTTTCACTCTGACTATTCTATGGTGGTGTCTTATGTTTCTCATAAAGGAGGCTTATGGTCTAGGACTCCTTATTTTCGAATTTTGGACCTTCTTTCTCGGGTCTAGTCTTATCACCCTTCTTGCCATGTTCCATGGGTGATGTCTGTGGTAGCAGGTCCTTTGTCTCAATTCTAACAGAATAGATGTTGCATCGCAAGATAAATTTGGATTGCCTCTCATTTTGCAACTCCAATTAGTGGGTTGTCCTCTCATTGGATCATCCAACTACTGACAATTTGGCCTCCAGTACCTCATTTTTGGGCCTTGGCAACAGATGCTTTCCATCTGGACAGGATGGGATTACCACTTTCAACCTTCTCTCCACTTCATATCTTACTCAGGGTGCGAAATATGATTTGTTTCAACCTATTGTCAGATCCTGTTGAGCACACCAGATTGGTGGCTATACCTAGGTTTCTGCTTCTGTAGTCCTTTCCGGTGTTTCTAACTCTTCCACTTCTTTTTAGGCTCTCTGTGTGGAGGCAGCCATGATATGGTGCATATGGCTATCCATAAGCTGAAGCTTCTGACATAGAGGTTATGCTGTCTTTCACACTGCATTGGGGTTTTATTTCTAAGGTTGACTTAGTTTCTGCTTAGTCCAAAAGTCACTTTTCTCAAAGATAATGACATGCATATCGGTAGTGTTGTATTGAGAGGAGGTTGAACCTTTTTCAGTCAGTGATGTCAACTATTACTCATTTTTTGATTTGGCTCTTTGATAGAGGTTTCTGCATCTTTCACAATCTCCATTCTTTATGGTGGCCTTATCAATTACTATTTGGTGGTTGCAACTACATATTTTTGAGTTCCAGCACTTTCCAGATTCCTCACATCCTTTTGGGTAATTGGTTCCAAATGACCTTTCCAATTACCTAACTCTTACATGCCATTTATCCCCTTTACCTGTAGGTTTAATTTTCGTGGCTGCCAACCTACGGACATCCCTTGTCAGAGTGATTTGTGCTGTTTGTCCATAGACCACTTTCTCATTCTCTCTATGTCCTCAGACCTGTTCTTCTTACCCAACACTCTGTAAGACAGGAAAGGGGTTCAGTCCTTTTCTCCGATTCATCTTCTCACTCTTTCTCTCTATGTATGACGAGATTTTGATCTTGGGTATGTTTTTTTGCCTGCACTTATACCTTTAGAAATACTAGACAACACTTTATTTTTGACTCTCTTTGAAAACAAGGTATTTTCTGTGAGGCACATCTAATCAGGTTTCTCTTTTCTATGTCTTTAGCAGCCTGGTTGAATTGCATGCTGAAGGTCACTGTAAGGACCTGTAAGTGGACCTCCCTCAATACCTTTATCTCACCTTAGTTGCCTGATTTGGCAGTCTCTTCATCTGAGGGTTTTTGCCTACCCCCTATAGCTATCTTAACTATTTTTGCTAGATTACCCAGAGGGGTGAGTACTTTTATTTCTACCTCTCAGGGTCCCTTACCTTGTTTTCACAGGATCCCACTCTGTGGCGAGTGTTGCCCAGACAGGTGTGCTTTTATCAAACCAATTACTGTTGGTTGTAGAAATGAGGTATTCCATAAGACCACGTAGGGGCTCACCAGGTGGTATTACCATACTATGCTGGACTACCCCTCATGGACTATCATGAGTAAAGCTAAAGGGGATTCTGCCCATCCCTGACGGTCATTGGATTGAGTTCACTTATTGCACTGTTTCCAGAGCACTGTTTCTCAGGGCTCCCCAATGCGCATTACCCCAGATGCTACTAGTGGAGCTAGGAAGACCTTACCACACCCAGTTTCCAGTGGGGTGGTGGACAGAGGCTTTTCCTCCAGAATGTTAGAGTGAATTCCTCCACTCTTGGAGAAGAGGGTGAAGTTGGGGGGCCCTCCTACCCGGATCCCTGGATGTTTCTTCCCAGATGTCGATAGTAGTGGTGCCAGCCTATACAGTAGTGTACTTGTAATGCTGGTTCAGAATTGATGCTCAGCTATCCGGTTGGGGTGTGTGTGGCCCTTCTTTTTGATCAATATTGGTTTAATATATTGTTCATGGAAGGAGTTCCACTATCTCCTCGTAATTCCAAATGCAGAATGGCCCTAGCCTGGATTTTTGGTTCAGCACAGTTGTTCCATGTGCTTCTTCATAATTCTGGGGGCAAGTGGAAGGCTCCTTGCCCACTTGGTTGAGGAGTGAGGATGAACGTTCATAATTCCTGGCAGGATGAGTTCTGTTCCTTTGGTTGAGTACGGCATATATGATCTCGTCATTCTGAGTCTGGGTTGTTAAGGAAAATGTTAACTTTTCTGTTACAACCTGCAGTCATTCTAGGAAGAAAAATGGGTAATTTGTATTTTTTGTGGTTACAAGGTTGGTCAAATCAAAGAAGTCCATGTAGTGTTAGGGTAGAGAAAATAACAGATAAAATATAAAGTTTTACTGAAAAGAAACTTGATTTATTTAGGCAGTTCTAGAGGTTATGCAAATGAAATTTGGAAACTGTAAGATTAAAAGAAATTTTTTTAATCTTAACATAAAAATCACCTTGCATTGAGACTATTCAGGATCTGAGTCACACTCTGATTCCATATTTTTACAAATATTTGGTAAAAATATTCAATTAAAAAATCTGTTTTTCTGTGCACAAAAGACTTATAATATTTATTAAAAGCTTGCCAAATTTGATGAATATACACTTGTAACATTAAAAGTTCTAGTATGTATACCTTTTTGATTAATTGGTGATTACACGGTATTTGCAAGGTTGGTCAAAGTGACTGAGGCCATATAAGAAGAGTTAAAGCCTGAAAAACAAGCAAGTAAATCTGATTATCATGTGGTGTATATGACGTTTTCAAACCATCTGAAAAATTCCTGATATTAAACCATGAAAACATTAAGTATATATGATTATCATGAGATGTATGATGTTTTCAATTTAAAATAACACTGAAATGTTGAACCACAATATATAGATCAGATCATCACAATAAGGTTTTATTTATGCTTTTAGGAAATTATACTGATGGTAATATGGAAGTATTTTACAAAGACTTCAATTTACATTTGAAACTTTATAATTAAAAATCAAAATAAAGTAGAGGTAAAGAGAAACAGTTAAAAATATTAGTATTTTACAGAATGTAGTTCACAGATTGTGGTTGTTGTTGTCATATTCTTAGTGTGAAGCTGCACGTGGAATCCTGGAATTTAGCTCTGTAAGTCTGTAAACTTACTGCTTGTTCACTGTGGAACCACAGATTGTGGGAACACATGTAACTTAGCTACTCTGTTTCTTTGATTGTTGGAATATTGTAGAACTATAGTTATATCACAAACAAGCTTATATTCTGCATATATAACAAACCATGCTGACAAGCTTATGACATTTAAAAATTATGTAGTGGTTGATTGTGATCACTCTTTCTGAAGGAAATATTTATAGAGCAAAACTGTTAAATCATGTATAATCAAAGGACTCAACATTTTGATGAAGGGAATATAATACTAAGATGAAGAGAGTATATTATGATAATATAATAACAGCATGTTAAACAATGATTTATAAGCATAATAAAAGGATTTAATTTGGGGGGAACATACAACATGAAGAAGACAAACCGATGTTCTATCGAAACATTTAGTATGTTTTCCCCAAAATAAATTACTTCATTATGCTTATAAATCATTGTTTGCCAACTTATTATTAAGGGAATATAATGTTTTCTATGGAAAGTAAAAAAACGAAAAGCTTGCTTAACAATGTGTACAAGACACAGGTAAGCTCCAAAACCATACTGCACACCTATCTGGAACAATACTTTCATCTTTAAGGTGAAAAATATGATTATGAAACACCAGAGATCTCTGAACCTAAAAAAAGATTGTATTGAAGCTAGACATATCTCCTGGTGTTTTGGTAACAACAGTTTGAAGTTGATGAAGGTCATGTCAGAGCTCATAAGGGCTAGTTTTTGGAGCTTCTACTGTACTGCTAATTACACCAAATTTATTTAATTGAGGATTACAGTGGCGAGTAGAGCTCACAAGTCACTAACTCGAGGATATTTACAATTAGACTAATGAAACGGATTCTGAAACTGATATTCAACAAAATACATCCAGTTTATTTAAGTTCTTACACATAATATACACTTTTTAATAGCAGCAGTTAAAAACTTTAATCATCTGTTAATTCTTAATAATCCAACTTTCACTTTCAGGTTAAACACTATTGACCAATACAGCTCATAATTAAAATATTTCACTCTGTTACAATCATTAACTTCTTACAATCATTACTATCTTATCAAAGCCACATTGATTGAAAAAGAGAACTATTAATTTTACTTATATCAAAGTTGAGCTGGTGTATCGTTGTAGATTGGATATCTTCATATTCATGGTGGTCAAGAACTTTTGGAGAACTGTCATCAGCTCTGGGAGAACCTCAGTTCATCCTGGAAAACTTACTAGCCCTTAGAGATCTGATTTTTAGCTCCAGACATGAGTTTTTATACTGTATTTTCTCTGTATCCTTTTGATTTTCCAAATAGTATCCCTAACTACCCACAAGTAGTTCTACTTCATTGGCTGATTTATGCAACTCATTGGGTGTTTCCAAAACAAGAACC